>NC_090747.1:89011885-89024385 GCF_036898095.1 Palaemon carinicauda
CTCTCTCTCTCTCTCTCTGTAGCTCGCTCGTTGAAAAACAAAACTTGTTATTGTTCGATTTGGAAATAACGGTGTTTTTCCATTCAGAGTTTTATGGCGTTTGATAAGATTTGCCTTTGGTCTTGTATTTTAATTTCCTTTTCGTCCTCTGTTTTAAATGGAATTAATTTTTTTATATTGTTTTTTGATGCGTTACTCTGAAATATTGGTTTTTCATTTTCTCCCGGATGCGTTTGTTTGTCGGTGTGTTTGTACTTGTTACCGGTACATTTTTTTTTTTGTATGCATGATTGCCTTCTGGACCGTGTATCACTATGTGTTAACAGGCTCTGCGTATGCATGATGTATGTATGTATGCATGCACGCACTGGTGCGCCAAACGCATCCAGATCCACTGTCCCTGACTGAAGTTGCTTAATGAAATTTTTTCCTTCTTGTTTATGATGTGCATTTATGTTATTTGGTCTCTTATTTTCTTTGCAATGCGAGTCATTCGAAGAATTATGACCTCTTTATGTGCTATTTATTTGCTTTAATTTCAAGGGTATTACTTTCAAATGGAGGAATAGGCTACATTATAGATAATCATTTCCATTTAAAACATTTTTTCATAGAAATTTGCCTGAGGTTTTTTTTGTGTAATATTTCTTTTCTTTCATTTTTTAAGATTCTTTTTAATGGTCTTATTATACCTAATAACATTATTTTTTATTTGATTCCTGATTCCACATTCTTCCTCACATTTATCGTGTAGTTTTGTTTTGTGCACCTGCTCTCGGTATTGTGCTGGACAAAACTTGCTGTGTTATGAAAGATTTTTTCAGAACTACTTTTATTTGTTCTATTCCCCTTCCTCTGAAGTAGGATTTTGCGTTTTTCTCATTTTCTTTCTTTAATCTTTGAAACTTTGCTTTTAGGGCGTGTGTTATATTCCTGGAAAAATCCCCCCGTGTGTGCGTTCATCTCTCTCTCTCTCTCTCTCTCTCTCTCTCTCTCTCTCTCTCTCTCTCTCTCTCTCTCGTGATCAACCCCGCGTGATTTACGTGCTGTTTCAACAAGATTTACGACGCCGTTTATTATTATAGGATTAGTCTGGCAAACAGGAACATAATGTCAAATATTTTACGTTGCGATGCAAGCGAAGGTTATTGTAATCACCGTTGTTTGTGTTTGCGTGATTATTAATGCACGAAGGACCTGGCAGGGTTGGTTAGAATCCCGCTCTATGCTTTGGCCCTCTTTAGATATAGAAAAGAATCCTGGTCTTTCAACGTTGGTAGCTTTTAGGTATGATCAAGTCAAACATATTGTTTTTTCCAGGTTTCCCATTCAAACAGTATTGAAAGATTTTATTAATTTAGTTATGAGTTATAGCATAATCATTTACGAAGAATAGCATAGTACAATTCAATGAATCAAAGTGTAAGAACATTATACCAACCCCTTTTCTCAAAAAAAAAAAAGAAAAAAAAAACGAGAATTATGGTTCCCATGCAGGAGACAATTAAATGTCTGTTTTCTTGACTTGTGTAGTAAATTGGTATCTTAGGTGTGTCTCCTAAAATCCCAGACCAGTTTCTCCTCCGTCTTATGTGGAGCCTTAAAAGAAAGAAAAAAATCCTTCTGGGAAAACTGATTTAAATTCAACGTGATTCATTGCAAGAGTCAGTTCATCATAGTGATTTTAGAGACGACTATTCACTGAGGTCAAACCACAGTTGAATAGGATCAATTTGACGTCCTATTATCTGCCTCACTATCTTAGTGTGCTTTTCGTTATACGTCTGGCTACATTCCGTATTGTTTATTATGAAGATTTAGTGAAAAGTGAATGGTTTACATATATATATATATATATATATATATATATATATATATATATATACATATATATATATATATATATGTATCTATATATATTTATAAATGTGTATATATATGTATATATATGTATATATATATATATATATATATATATATATATATATACATATATGTATATATATATAAATGTGTATATATATGTAAATATGTATATATATATATATATATATATATATATATATATATGTGTGTGTGTGTGTGAGAGTGTGTGTGTGTGTATGTATGTGTGTGTGCAATTGCTGATAACTGTTTTTCTTTTGAATGGGTATGAAGTTACTGACTCGCATCGTCTTTTCCCAATTGTAAATAACAAATGTTTTTATTTTTTGGAATATTTTAGTTGCTCAATTACATGTAACGAGAATCTCTGGATACAGGTTTCGTTTGCAACCATATTTTATAACTAGAAGAAGCATAAACAAGCTACCAAAACCATTTGGAGTTTTTAGTTTCACCAGGGAACAACAAAATTCATTGATATTTATATCGCCTTTTGTTGTCTCCCTCGCTTTAATGTATCCCTGTGAAATATAAAGTCTAAGGATATTTCTAGGATTCCTTACATTGTCTCTGATCAGGTGACGGGCTTCCTAGTTTTCTGCGCCGTAGTTTGATTAACTTGGCATTAAGCCAGCACAGGCTGCTACTCTTCAGTAGTGCCCTTGGGAATATTAAAATGTTTGTTCATAATTTCTGTGGCCATATCATGTTCTGGCAATCATTACTGCTGGTGACTGGAGAGATAGTAAGCATAAGCAGATTACGAGTGAGGTCTGTTTCCTTAGAAGTCATTTGGGGTGGGGGTAAGGGGGTAGAAAATCCAAATTCTAGGAGGGATAAAAAGAAACGAGACGGAGGAGAAGAAAGAGAATGGGGAATAAAAAGAAGAAAGGAACTCCTCTTCGTCGATAAACGCCGAGCCAAAGCTTTACCGCTGTCTTAAAAGGACTTCATAAGAGGAGTTTTTTCCTCTTTATTGCTGACATTGGGACTAGTTTTATTGCCTCTTCCAATCTTTATTTTCCGTCGTAAACACTTCATTATGCAGTAAAGTTACCTCACTTATTTTTGGACGGACTTTGGGGATAAGAGGAAGAATGCATTGCATGGAAGGATTTTTTGGGCAACGAGGCTTGCTGCTATGTACTCGGTGAATGGCGTGTTTTCGTTTCAAAATTAGGATCTGTTGACTTTTTTATGTAATTTTGATGCTTCTTAAGTGTACGTATTCAAATTGATTTTATTATAGTCTTAGGTTTATATTCTGTTTTTATGATTGTATTAATTTTTAATCTTTTTTTTTCTCAGGTAGGACACTTTATTGTCGGAAGTTTGCAAGGTAAGTTTATGGCCGCTTCATTTATTCAATGATAACATTGACGCTTCTTATCTGATGATTAATTATGGTAATACTGATGACATTCGAATCATCTTCTAGTTATTAGATTATTTAGTGATTTATGAAGGTGAATTCGTTCTCGAATACATGCATTTTTTATTATACATTATTTAATCATTGCGTTAATTGCCTGTTATTCAATTATCTTGAACTTATGTCAGAGTTATGATTGCATTACATTTACTGCTTGGAAATATGCGAATAGATAGTTTTATCTTTCCACCGTTAATGATAGGTGTAATTTGTTAAAACAAAGGTCGACAAGATAATTGAGAAAGTTTCTTCAACAAATCGTCTAGTTTGTTCCCAGTGACTCACGTGTATGAGTTGCAATTGGAGGTTCAATTTAGTTCCAGACTCGTTAGCGATAATGATCCAGAGTTATTTTATCATCATTGCATAAAACGTCAACACTTGATAGGACGAAGGAGTTCACCAGAGGAGAAAATTACAAAGGCTTTTATATTTTATCTATGGTCGCCTCGTTCGATACGTTGACAAGTTCTAATCAGTTTGTTGTTAGTGAATTCTGTGGTCTAACTAGAACGGGAAAGTTGAAAAGGAATTTAGATGTATAGTTGCATTATGAAGAAATGCACACTAAATTGAGAAATAGTTATGTCCTACACATCTATATCTGTCTCCGAAATGGGAACTCACACTAAGATTTCTTTTCTATTTTCAAATCAACGGGGGTTTGATATAGGTAGTGAAATCTAATTCGATTAAATTCAAGAAAACAGATATATTTCAAACTCCTCTTTCCCACCTTAGAAATCCAACTCCACTGACCTTATAAGATTGCTTCCCTATGAAAGGCGAGTGGTATACCTTATCATCAATTATTTATTGACTGAATCGAATGGCACTGCAGGAGCCAATGTCACTGTCGCCAGTATTTCACCAATGAAATAATGTATTGGTATAAGTAATTTGAAATGCTATTACATTTGAAGCCCCTCGTACAGAACACTGATTACAGTATGGGTTTGCTAAAGTTGTGGATAATTTTATTATTATTATTATTATTATTATTATTATTATTATTATTATTATTATTATTATTATTATTATTATACAATGGAGTACCAGTAATTAATAAAATTTATTTAGGTATCTTTTCATTCATGGGAATCAGCAAACGAGAAAGGATACAGCTCTAAACTTTTGAATAGATCATATTTCAATAATATTTATTGGTATCATTTTTATACAACTGAGATTTAGAATTCGTTATCTGCTTTTGTTATTCCCCATTCTTTTAACCTTGCCATCTTCATAAGAGAGTTTTAATCCACATTCTGGTATCCTTCATTGTTGTTCTTTCATTTATTTTATTTCTTGAAATATTTCATTCCTAAATAAGGGAATTTCTTTCATTTCGAGTAAAAAGGAAATAGAACCTGGAAACTAAGAAGTTTTAGCAAAAATGCAGGACTCTATAACATGCCCTTTAAGTCATACTTGCCATAGCTCCCATACTTACCTTCCCATTACTTTTTTGTTGCACTTAATCTTACGAACATCCAATTGAAGTATGCAAGAGAATCCATTTGCACTAGATATCATCACGTAAAGCGCTTTTTCCTCCAATCTTTCTTATGCGCATATGTAGACGAAATTCCTTTACATCGCAACTTCATCTGCGTGGAAATAACAACCCATATTCATTCCTGGAAAAACAGAAGCCGTCTCGGCCAGGTAAAAAGACCACGAAGGAATGCAATATCATTAAGGATAAACTCTTCCAAAAAATAAAAAAAAAAGGTGGAGTCCCAAAAATATTTACGTCGTCTGCGTCGGTTCCTTTTCATCCTGCCAGAGGTCTGGAACCATTCCAGAAATGGAGTACCTCAGGGTGCAGTTTTCATCAGGGGCTTAATTAGAAACGCGAAAACATACCTGTGTGCCGATGCGCCAGAGATACGTTCATTAGGAAAATTATGGCGTTGGAATGGGTTATCATTTTTATTCAATTCTCCGACTGATGGAGGAGTTTTTTTTTTTTTTTTTTTTTTTTTGGGCTGCGAATATTGGGTTGAATATTATATGAAGTTTTGTTATCCTCTTCCAGATATATTCCAGTTATTGTATTTTTGTGTGTTGTGGTGATAAATGATTTTGTTATATTGTTTTCTTGGTTATTTTGTTTTCTTCAATTTGAGCTCAAAAAGCATCGTCTGGGAAGTTTCTGATTCTATCTCCTTGACAACAGACGGTTTCCGCTCTTGAATTTCAGAGCAATTACAAATGGGAAAGGTTTATTTTCTTTTATGAACTCTGCCTGGAATTACCGCATTGTAGCTCACACTCATACAATAATATCTAATAGGCCATCTCGTTGTTTTTAGTCCCTTCATTATTACGTCTGATTACTTTTCTCCGTCTTATTTATATGTAGATTATTCTGCTTTGTAGGGATGGAGTCCATCTCGAAATTAGAGGATATTTGCATACGAGATGCATATCTTATCAAGTGGTTTTTTTTTCTGCCATATTATAGGTTAGCGCAGGATTGTACAAGGATGTTCAATTTAGATTCTCTTCGAGGATGAAGTCGAAGCGATATTATGCGTTGTTATAGCTGTGGTAGCACTCACACGCCAATTATTCTTTCTTATGCCCATCTTAGCGGAGGGTTTCCATTGTAATCTGAATAAATTATTTGTCAAACTCATCACGTCCAGGTGGCCAGAGGGGAAGATTACAGCGTAATCCTAGAGATTGGTATCCGATCTTTTATCATAGATAGAGTTGGGTCTGCGCCCGGAGGGCGTTGGAGATTGAAGGGTATTTTAGCAATTTTTCTTTTTACTTTTTAGATTATTATTCCTGTTACCTTATGGTGTTCCGTTTTCGGAGAGAGAGAGAGAGAGAGAGAGAGAGAGAGAGAGAGAGAGAGAGAGAGAGAGAGAGAGAGAGATATCTAACTTTTGTATCGACCTGCTTTAATGTAAAGCTTTAATTCTTAATTGAGTAGAAATAAAGGAGAAAAATAAAACTAGGATTTTATTACTGTTATGATTGAGTAAGAAAATAAAGCTATCATCGAAGACAGCCAGCTCCCAACTTATATTAGATTTATGGAAATTCTGTTCGTTTTCATATGATACAAGCGCGTGCACACACACAGATATATGTGTGTATATATATATATATATATATATATATATATATATATATATATATATGTATATGTATATATGTATTAATTTATGTATATATATTAATGTATGTAGCCTATATATATATATATATATATATATATATATATATATATATATATATATATATATATATGTATGTATATATATATATGTATATATATATATATGTATATGAGTATGTATATATATATATATGTATATATATATATATATATATATATATATATATATATATCCACGTACACATATATGTATATATACTGTACGTAAATACACGTACATATATTCTTATAAACCATTGATTTGGAGAGATACACAAAAGGTTTCCACAGAAGAATTTTTGTATATACAATACACCTAGGAAAAAGAAAATAGTAAGAAAACAGGTTTTTTAGATTATATGTTAGTTACAGAGTACATGGAAGAGGAAGTTAAGGAATGTAACATTGAGACGATAAGTGGCTGGAAATATATTTCATCATTATTTAGTTGAAGTCGATGCTGAAGAAGATAAAAATTTTAATTTGGAGAGAAAGGGAGTTGAGTTGGAGATGATCATGTAAATATAATCAAAACAAGTGAGTATTATAAAGCAGAAATGAGGTGAGCATATAAGGAGAAAATTGACGGAATACATTATGTAGGGATGAAGGCATAGAAGTGAAATTGGTGTATGATGAGTGGTTATGATTTGCTCATTGAATGGTGGGAATCCTGAATGAAAAACCGTAAGTGGAAGGATGAGGAAAGGAGAAAATATATGAGAGATAATGTACAGGAATGCATAAGCAGATGATGCTACTCTCTTTGCTTCAATTCATTCTCTTGAATTTAAACCTATAGCTGCTGAATCCATTAAGAGATATCTAGCTATATTTAGTGCAGGGTGCAGATTATAGGGGCATGCAGTTGAACCCTAACAAAACTCAAAACTCAAAGTATAGTTGTAAATAGGTCGAGGACATTGGTTCCTTAACCTCCAGATCTAAGCATTAATAATGTTTCTTTAAAATTATACGATACCTTCAAAATTCTATGTGATTCTTGACTGCAAATTTACTATTGCTTTACACATTCGGTCTGTTACTTCATTAATTGCTCAAAAAAAAATGTCCCATCTAAAGTTTTTTAAGATTTTCGGTGATCAATCTATCCTAACAGATCTTAGTATTGATAATATTTCTTAAAAATTATACGATTCCTTTAACATTCTGTGTGATTCTTGGCTGTAAATTTACTATTGAGAAACACATTCGGTCTGTTTCGTCATTAATTGCTCAAAAAAATGTCTCGCATAGAAAGTTTTATAAGATTTTCGGTGTCAATCTATCCTAAGGAAATGTTTTAATTCTTTCTTTTCACCTTGTTTCGAGTAATGTTCTCCTGTCTGGTTTTCAGCTGTGGATTCTCATCTTAATTTGTTGGACAAAATCTCTTGGTCTGTTAAAATTCTGATTCCTGATCTGGATATTAATATTAATCTCTTGCACTGACGTTCAGTTACTTCTTTATGCATGTTGCATAAGATTTTTCGTAGTTCTGGTCACCCTTTGCATTCAAATCTTCCAAACTGCACCATCCGTTATGCACTACTAGGTATGCAGTTAATTCTAACAGTCTTGCCCTCTCCATCATAAGGCTCAATACTACACAGTATTGTAGGAATTTTATTCCAGCTGGGACCAGATTGTTAGATGATCTTCCTAATATCTTAGTTGAATTGGATAAAGTTGCAAATGTTTTATGTTGAAAAGGTTGGCATACGTCTTTCTAAATAGTTTATGCATGACGGATCTATTTTAACATTGTTACTGATCTTAAGATATATTTTTTTTAGTTTTTAGTCATTAACTCATATGTACAGTAGTTTATTTATTTCCTTTCCTCATTGGGCTACTTTCCCTGTAGGAACCTTAGGGCAGTTGGCATCATACTTTGTCTACTAAGGTTATATATTAGGTAGTAATTATAATAACTAGAGGGGGACTTAGGAGAGCGCTGACCTCCGCCACTGCAGCTTATTTCTCAACTTTTTGCTCGACCTTGACCTTTGACCTTAACATGTAGTAGGCTAATTGGCGTGGCTTTTCATACACTCTAATATCAACCAAGTTTGAATCTTTGTGACAACGATGTCCCAACTTATGACTGATTACGTGAATTGGACATTTTGCTTGACCGAGATCTTGACCTTCAACCTTGACCCTCCAAAAGTTAATCATTTCCAGCTTTTTACATAACATTTAATCCCTGAAAGTTTCATTACTCTACGATTTAAATTGTGGCCAGAAGGCTGTTCACAAACAAACACACACAAACAGGTGCGAAATTTGCTATTTTTGAAGAATTTTTAATTGTGTGAAGATATGATTGAAAGACGAAGAGCTTAATGAAATGAGTGTTTCACGATTTAGTGTAAGTGTGGCGCTGGTTATGGAAGGGAGAGAAATAACAAAATTGAAAAATCGATATTTACCAGAGGTAGGTGGGATTACAAGTGAGATTTTGCTGTTTGTGATGAAAAAGTCTGACATAGCTGTTAACCATTGGAAGGTTGATAAAGGGAAAGATCTATCTTTTGTATGAGGGCAAAGGTGAAAGAAGAGACTGAAATGTTATAGGGCAATAATGTCACTTGTTTTGACAGGAAAGGTGAATGGCAGGCTTTTGATTGAGATCGTATGACATGTGAAGGAAGAATTGATATGAATAGAAAAGTGTGTGTTTAGACAGGGAAGATTTTAATCAAACAGTTATTTGAGAAGTTCAAAAGTTAAGAAAAAACTGTCATACGAGAACCTAGGAAAAACTTTTCATAGTAAGGATGGAGAGGCCATTTCCGGGTGTTGGGATATGTACAGAAGACAAGTTCGTGAGTGAGTTAGAAAGTTTTTATGGCGTCAACAAAATATTTGCTTGAATATTTGCATTGGAGAAAAACTAGTTTCGTTTAAGAATGAGTCATGGATAGTTAGTTTGTTGTGTTTCTAATGTTTTATATATATATATATATATATATATATATATATATATATATATATCTTTATAAAGGAATGATTCAAGTGAATAGCAGACGTTGGTTCAGAATTGTAAGTTAAGAAACGTACAATTAATGTAGGCAATATAGTACAGACTGTAGATAATAGATAAAACTATAAAGTTCGAAAGTTTTTACAAGAGGAGAAACTTTGGAATAAATTGTGACTACGTTGAAGCGAGGATTTTGGGGCATTGCACAGAAGATCCTCTTGATTTTATCTCGATTCAGTTCTTATTCACGTTGTCAGTTCCAATCTCCACAGATATTGCGTGAAAGTCATTAGGTCAAGAGTCAACTATAGTCAAATCTTTTTAGTGGGGCAGATTTGCACTGACTCGCAGGGGTGCCCTTTTAGCTCAAAAAAGTTTCCTGATCGCTGATTGGTTAGACAAGATAATTCTAACCAATCACAGAGTAAAGGAAACTTTTCCGAGCTAAAAGGGCACCGTTGCAAGTCAGTGCAAAGGCGCCTCATCAAAAAGAATTGAGTATAGCTTAATCAATCTTTTTTCTGGTCCGGGCAAGTGTCTATTAATTCACAGTGAACATCCATAGTTCTCTCATCCATTCAAACATAGGATGGTCAGTATCAACGTCTATTATAGATCTTGGTCAGTATGCTTTGATCTATTGATATTAATGACAAACTCTTTGCAAAAGAATATGAAATTTTTATGTGGATATTTTCCACATATATTAGCTATGCTATTTTATTTGGTATTTTGATTGTTTATGAAATAGCTGTTATAAATTTCTTTTTTCTCTATTATTGAATTACGTTGTGTTATAAAGATTTTATCACCACAAGGGAATCCGGAGGAAATGAAAAACATCCCTTCATTTCAATGGTAGGAATCCAGAATATCTTGATAATTCATTATGGGATTCGCGATGTACCTGCTATCTGAGAAAATATTCAAGTTATCTTCTTATTAGAGCGATAAAGGTCTCTGCTGCCAGTGATGCGTAGACTGAATGATGATCCTTATATAGGACTGTTTGGTATGTGGCCAAGACCTTAATTTTATGCCCTTTTTCTTTCAGGATGTGATCCAGTTTGACGAGTTTTTGACATTTGTTTGATTTTGTTTCGCTCATTATCTTCATTTTACTAGTTGTGCGAATTCTGTTGCCAAAAAAATTCCAAGGATTTTTTTATAGTGGTCGATTGAGTTTACGATGTATATACTTTTTAAATCTTGGTGTTTTAGCTCTTTATATGTCAACTTTCAGCATTTCATTATAGTCTTCAGTCGGCTGTAATAGTATTTTTTTTTTCTTTTACAGTGGTCGGTTGAGTTTACAACGCATATCATTTATAAATCATGGTGTTTTAGCTCTTTATATGTCAACTTTTAACATTTCTCGTTGGTCTTCTGACGACTGTAATAGTATAATGTTAATTTCCGAGGCTGGGGAATATTATGCAAGGACTTAATGAACAGTTATAAGCTGTTAATCGAAAAGTAATGCCGCATTAACTATTGTCAATACCACAAAGTGCATTTCTTCTTTCACAACTGGAGGCCCCAGGCTTAAATTTTTTACATATAGTAAGCTTTTACTCTGAAAATACAGACATGCATAGACAAATGTGAAATTTACCTTGTACGTAAGTAAAATTTCACCAAGGAGACGCTTGTCCTAATGTCTACTTAATGCAAGATTTAGCACGAACCGCAATGCTTCTAAAGACGCCACAACCTCTATGAAAAAGTGTAGGACATTGTAATTAATACGTTAATGGCATGCCGTGCCACTCATTGGAACGCGTACAATTCGCTCAGTCTTTAGCAGCTCTTGTGACGTTTTTCGAAGCAAGTTTTCTCCTTCATTTTATCATTCAGTTTACATAATTTGTGGAGGTTGGTAAGCAATATGGTTTGGTTTTGAGCGCCAGCAAATATATAATTCCCCTGAAAGAAGAAGAATTGAAGAAAGGTGTTAGGAAAATAATATCCATTAGAATAAAAATTTAATACTGTTAATCATAGACGACCTATACCAGATTATGAGAAATTCCTATCCATTCACTAATGAGATTAGACGGCATCTTAGATTTTCAATGTTAGATTTGTCTGAAGTGGAATAATTAGCATTAAATAGGTATCTAAACCCGGGGGATATTACAGTTGCTATAATTATTTTATTAGAATGAAGTATTTTATTGCTTGCAGGTGCAAATATATTAATAGAAATGGTTCGTGAAATGAAACTACCAGTCCAAATCCAGTCCAAGAACTATCATCAAAAGAATATAATTTCTAGCTGTTAAATTATATCAAAATACCTGAAAGTGACAGTTTAAGTGTAGGTGTAAATCAATAATTCTTCCAAAGGGATTTTTTTTATTTGAATATCCAATATGATGATTTTATTGATAGAAGATTCTTCGCAATTCTTTTTTAAATGCGTGATACTGAATTATTACATAAAGTAAATAATTTGAAATGAAAAATTTAATTAGATTCCTGATTACAGTTGTTAGGGAAATGAGCCACCAAAATTTTTTAATATTTGTGTATCTGAATAATCACTTCATGAATTCTTTAGAATCGTGGGCTCATTGTTATATAATGCTTTCCTTATTCTTGGGTGCTTTTATTTATTGCTCGAAAATTGCTTGAAAATAGACACAGTGAGTCAGATGTAGCAAAAGAACATAGCTTTTCAAATTGTTTTATTTATTGCTCGAAAATTGCTTGAAACTAGATACAGAGAGTCAGATGTAGCAAAAGAACATAGCTTTTAAAATTGTTTTATTTATTGCTTGAACCTAGACACAGTGAGTCAGATGTAGCAAAAGAACATAGCTTTTCAAATTGTTTTATTTATTGCTCGAAAATTGCTTGAAACTAGACACAGAGAGTCAGATGTAGTAAAAGAATATTTTTGAACAAAGCTTTTCAAACTTTTGCATTATACAACTTCCCGTTACGCGACACGCACTGAAATTAACTGTCATTTAAAAGTGTTATTAAGCGACTGCAAATGCTAGAACACTTGCGTG
>NC_090747.1:89034385-89041885 GCF_036898095.1 Palaemon carinicauda
GGTTTTATTTTGTTGTAGATTGTCAATACCACTTGAGCTTAATTTCGTAGGGGATTGTCTATTATGCATAAATAAGTTTAATTTTGTAGCATGTTGTCTATAACGCTTACGCTTATTTTCTTAGTAAGTTGTCAATATACATTGCCTTGGTTTTGTAGCGGATTATCCATCATGTTTAAGATTAATTATTTAGGAACTAGCTATTCGTCATCATTTGTATGCTTAACATTGAGTCCTCAGTTTGAAATAATGTATGCAATTAATTTGGCTGTACCATGATTTTCAAATCTATCATTTTCGAGTATAGCTGATAAAGTTTCCGCGTTGGCAAGTAAAAGTTTTAGAAAGAAGGGATCTAAAATTACCAACAAAAATTAGAGCTTAGCGAAGTTGAAATTGGATGGTGGGTAAGTCTAGGGGTTCGGGTGGGTGGCAGGGTTAAAATACATTGTTAATGAATTTTACGCGTTGGTTTCTGAAGCTATAGAAGTGGTTATTTTTTTTTTCGGTTTTCAGTCTTAGTACATTAGTCGAGGGTGCGTTATGAAAGGATAGTTGCAGGCCTATTGTTTATACTCTTTACAAGAAATAATATATATTTTTTCAAAAGTAATTAAATAAAATTATAGACACACACATATGTATATATATATATATGTGTGTGTGTGTGTGTGTGTGTGTGTGTGTGTTTGTGTATCTATACTTTTATATAACTATATTTGAAAAAAAAGTATATATTTCTTGTAAATAGTATACTCTTTACATATATATATATATATATATATATATATATATATATATATATATATATATATATATATATATATATATATATATATATATAGTTATATGTGTGTGTGAATTTACCATGTCATTATCTTTCTTACTATAAATATTGTTATTATTATAGTAGTATTTGTTATTTTTAGCTAATAAAAGAATATTAACGACTTTTTCAAGTTTCAAGAAGAGAAAATTTCTAAACTGTCCTCATGGCTAACTCTGACAATCCAGTTGGCGTAGCTTATTCAATGCCGCGTTTCAAACTCTTATCAGTTATGCGTGTGCTGCAAAGTACTACTAAGTGATGATAATTGACAATTAATGAATTAATGCTTCCATCACTGATGTTTTTTTTTTTTATATTGACAATTCGGGCACATCAATCCCCCCCATTAATAAAAGAGGCGCCGGCCGTCACAGATATCATAATACCTTTTGTGGAAAATTTCATGTAAGTTTTGAGAGTGACACATTGACTGGCAGATACGAGAGGCCCCCTGTCTCTATTAGATTCGTTTGTGTGTTTGTGTCAAACGTTTCCAGCTCAATCAAACGGATATTTTTGTAGGGTACGAAGGAAAAGAATCTCTCTCTCTCTCTGTATACATAAATGTGTATATGTATATATATATATATATATATATATATATATATATATATATATATATACACACATGTATATATACATATATACATATTTATTTATTTATTTATATATATATATATATATATATGTATAATATATATATATATATATATATATATATATACAGTATATATACAGTATACATATATACATATTTATTTATTTATTTATTTATTTATATGTATATATATATGTATATATATATATGTATGTAATGCATATATATATATATATATATATATATATATATATATGAGTGCGTATATTGATAACTTTGTCTTTATACCCAGAAAAATATTGCTTTTTATTCAGAATAATTATTATTATTTCTTGAATGACCATGTCACGCGCTAAGAAATTTATATAATTTGTATTCCCTTTTTATTTATGAAAATGTTAGCATATACTGTAGAGTGAGGTGAAGACTCCATATCACAAACAAATTATATATAAAGAAAGAAAATCAATATTAGATAAGGCTTCTTTCCTATTCATTAATGAGATTAGTATTTTTTTTATCATGTTTATTGATGTTTGAAATTGATATTCTTTATTGATAGTGCTGCACCTTTTATTATTGTTATTATTAATTTTGCCAACGAAGTTGGAAGGAGGTTATGTTTTACCCCCGGTTTGTGTGTTTATTTGTGTGTGTGGGTTTGTTTGTTTATGAACACCTTCCTGGCCACAATTTCAAAGGCAGTGAAACTTGCAAGGATTAACTGTTATGTAAAAAGCTGGAAAGGATTATATTCTGGAAGGTCAAGGTCACTGTCAAACAAAGTTTCCAATTCACATAATCAGCCGTAAGTTTGGACATCGTTGTCACAAAAACTTCAAACTTGGTTCATATTTGAGTGAATGAAAATCCACCCCAATTAATACATGTAAAGATCATAGGTCAAGGTCGAGTCCACGGTCAAGCTAAAGGGCAAATTCCGGTCATCAACCATACGACCACAATTTTAATCATAAAGTAATGAAACTGGATGGGATTTTAAACGGTTACGTAAAGAGCTGGAAGGTCACGGATGAGTTAAACGTCCAAAATCAGTCCAAAGGGTCGTGAAATAAGGTGCCCTTGCGGAGGTCTGCGCTATACTGAGTGTCCCTCTAGTTGTTGTTATTATTATTATTATTATTATTATTATTATTATTGTTGTTGTTGTTGTAGTTGTTGTTGTTGTTGTTGAGATTTTTCTTATTATTATAATTATTATTATTATTGTTGTTGTTGTTGTTGTTGTTGTTATTAGATTCTTTCTGTAAAAACTAGCCGTTGTTATTGAATTCATACGAGTCATCAGACATGTAAGCTTATGAATATAGGGTGCATCTCAAAGGAAATGACTAGATTACTCTTATGGTAACTGGCGTGCTCAACAGTAAACCAGTTACTGTCAGTAGCATTTGATTAGTCTTTGAGTTTGGCTTTGACCTACTCTAAATAAAAGTTGCGATTTCGTAGGATTGCTGATTATGATATTGAAACTGACGGAAATAAACAATAAAGCAGAATGTTCACGATTTTGGTGATTTTAGTTTCTGAACTTGTAAATCCAAAACACTGTATTGCTCTGTAAATATAAAGAATTTTTTTTTGTAAGAACAGTATAAATTTATATTAATTTACGTGGACACTTTTGTGGTACTATCCCAGTGGAAACATCTCTAGATTCGCCGACCAAGGATTGAGAGTTTGAATTTTATTCAGAGCCCGGTAGTTTTTAACAGTATCCGTAAATATGCGGGCCTTTAGGTCTACCTGATCTGTTATCAGTGCCCATTTCCTGGTGCACCGTGGTCCTAACGTTGATCGTATGCATATATGGTCGTTCACTAGGACAGTATGTGGCCATTTAAGTAGATCAGCAGTGTATTTAATCTTTTTTTTGGGGGGTGGGAGTGGGCGGGAGTCGGGTTCTGCAGAGAAAAATGTGTAATAATGTAGCTTTTTTTTTTTTCTTTTTTTTTGTGCGATTAAAACCCTCCAATTGAATTGAGCTATGATAAGTAATATGAAAGTATAGAGACTAGCAAAGAATTCCCCTTTTAGTTCTTTATGCGTGTTATATGAGCTTTTTCATAATTCAGACCATCATTGCACCAGAAGTTTTATTCCAGCTGTGATCAGATTGTGGAATGGTCTTCATAATCAGGCAGTTGAATCAGTAGAGCTTCTTAAGTTCAAACTTATAAATACTTTTCGGTTCAGTAGGTTAATGGCACTTAAAGTTTGTATAACATATATTTTAAGGTTGTAACTAATCTTGAAATATTTCATATTTTTTATTCATCACTTATATATAGTTTATTTGTTATTCCGTCACTGGGCACCTTTCCTTGTCGGAGCCCTTGGGTTTGTAAAATTGTGCTTTTCCATCCAGGATTATAGCATAGCTAATAATAATAATAATAATAATAATAATCATGAATGATATGCTTGAATGAACAAATTTATTATATGAGATTACTACGTCTTACTTGCATAACCACCTTCAAGGTTTTGAGACAATAACCAATGTAATATTAGTGGAGGAAACAGGTGGTGGCAAATTATGTCAGGGAGTGAATATTAACTCAATGTGAGAGATACGTCATTGTCAGTGAGAAAGCCTTTGGTTCAACTCTTGCGAGTGAAATGATTTGTGAAGATTCTCCCCGCTTGGGAAGAACAACATTTCACAGGGTAGGAATAAGTGTTATTATAGACATGGTTTGCCTTTTATCCCTCTGGTTTTAATTATAAATAGTAAAGGAAAACGAAAGTCCACAAGGGGACATGTAAAGAATATTCAGGACGTCAGCGAGTGTAAACTAAAATCCCCGACATAACATATGAAAGCGTTTGCTTGTTGCTTCTGTTATTTCTGATTAGTGTTTGTTTCCTGTAACTCAAATATTCAAGAAACACTTAAAGCTTTGAAGGGGGCTGAGTGTTGAACGGTGTCTGCTTTTACTTCCAGACTTATATATCGTAGAAGAGGGAAAGAGGTCATCATGGAAAAGGGGAAAATGGAATATAAAAGTTTTTCCTTAATTGGGACAACCATTTTGTTTTTGTTTTGTAACATGTTTGACGGAAACTATAAATGAATGTCAATCTAGCTTAGCTTCGTTTGAATTGTAAGCCACTTCTTTCGAATATTGATGGGAAATTTTAATTGGCATGAATTGCTCTTTGCTTTTACTCTATATTTTTGTTTCTTTATTTTCCTTCTTTTGGATTTTTCCTACGATCTTTTTCTTTAACTTTAAACGAAATGTTTGGACGCATATAACAACATTCACGATTATAATTATAGTTTGTTATTTGTTTGATATATATAGATTTATATCTATAACATATATATATATATATATATACTGTATATATATGTGTGTGTATATATATATATATATATATATATATATATATATATATATATATATATATATATATGTGTGTGTGTGTGTGTGTATGTGTAAGAATTCCACCAATACACTGTTAAACATTTTATTTAGAAATATAATTCACACAATTATGATGCAGTATATTAGAAAAAAATATATCCTAAACATTATGGCCTTTGAATTTTTATAATGATTTTCTATTTCATATCTATTCATTATCTTTAGAAAATAAAAGTGTCAAATTCCCCTTCAGTCATTCAGGCCTTGTTGCTTATTCCCTGGAGCTTCGTTCCCTGAGGTGAGCGTTTGTTTTGAGGAAGCGTTTATTATGTAATAAAAGAAGATTGCTCTAATTGATACCGTCTATTTATTGAGAAATTTTTGCTTCTGATTCATCACCGTTCTTAATACAATGGATTTTGCTGGGTAAACAGCAGACGGAAAATAACCTCTGATTGTGTTTTGTTTACAAATTATATGAGTGTTTAAATAATTGGCCTGTTAGCTTTAAATTCTTCTTAAGGTTAAAAACGACAATGCATATATATATATATATATATATATATATATATATATATATATATATATATATATACACATATATAAGCCCTTTACACTAATAACTAGTTGTGTTTTGTTAAATTTTTAGCAAAATTTCGTACGATGGTCGACATAACAGTATTGTTAAATTTTCGTATGTAAGTGATTTCTGATAAACTGGTTTAAGATAAAGATAAAGATAAGTAAGTGAATATATAAATGAACAAGAACCGCTAGATCTCACCCGTACACCTATTATTATTATTATTATTATTATTATTATTATTATTATTATTATTATAAACTAAGATACAATCCTAGTTGGAAAATGAAGATGCTATAAGCCCAAGGGCGCCAACATGGAAAATAGCCCTGTGAAGAAAGGAAGTAAGGAAACAAATAACTACAAGAGAAGTGATAAATAATTGAAATAAAATATTTTAAGAACAGTAACAACATTAAAAATAAATCTTTCATATATAAGCCATAGTAACTTTAAAAAAACCAAGAGAAAGATAAATAAAATAGAATAGTTTGCCCGAGTGTTCCCTCAAGCAAGAGAACTCTATCCCAAGACAGTGGAAGACCATGGTATAGAGGCTATGGCACTACCCAAGACTAGAGAACAATGGTTTGATTTTGGAGCGTCCTTATCCTAAAAGAGCTGCTTACCATTTCTAAAAAGTGTCTTCTACCCTTACCAAGAGGAAAGTAGCCACTGAACAATTAAAGTGCAGTAGTTAACCCCCTGAGCGAAGGAGAATTATTAAGTAATCTCAGTGTTGTCAGATGTATGAGGATAGAGGAGAATGTGGAAGGAATAGGCCAGACTATTCACTGTTTGTATAGGCAAAGGAAAAACGAGCCGTAACCAGAAATGGGGATCCAATGCAGTACTGTTTGGTCATTCAAAGGACACAATAACACCCTAGCGGTAGTATCTCTACGGATGGTTGGTGCCCTGCCCAACCTACTAATACGTTTCGTCATTATTTCCCAGTTCATGTTCTTAGAGGCTTTGGGGTAATGAGCATGTGACGTCAGAGACGAGGGGGGAAGATTAGGGGGAGGGTGAGAGGTTGAGTCATTGGGTTGAGTGTCTCGTAATAATGTTTATTAGCACGTCCAGACACTTGTACTACCAATGAGAGGAAATGCGCTGATGTGTAATTTTGTTGGCATTCTACATTCATAACACTTCTGCGCTCTGTAATGTTACCTCCGCCAACGTGGTCAAAGGGAGTTTATATTTTCTCTCATTGCTGCATGCCTGTCTGTCATTATTTTAGCACGATAAGGCAAGAAAGAGGAACGGATTTGAATCATTCTCTTATATTATTTGTTAAGACGTAATTGAAACCATAGTCAATCATTGTACAGAAACTGCCTCAATTTTCAGATTTTACAATTTCCAAATTATTATTCGTCTCGAGAAGGTCTTCTTTTGAGTATGTCTGTCAAGTTCCTATATATGAAATATCGTTCTTAAGATATCCTCCTAGTGACCGCCAATTTACTTGGATACAGATATCGTAATTGTACTTTCTAAGTCTTCCATATCCGACTTCATATTTGAGTGCACTCAAATCAATTGTGATTTATATTGATAGTTATTGCTGAACGTATTTGTGCAGTGCGCGACATTCATAGTGTGTAATTTATTGGTCATGTCTCCATAATATGTCTGTCACTGCGAGTTTACTCTTCTTAGTATTATTTAGACGAGGAAGATCGATTTGATTTGTTTTCTTGTTTTATTTAACGATCAAGTTAGGAGTATACTGTCGTGCAAAGGAATCGTAGGAGAGAGAGAGAGAGAGAGAGAGAGAGAGAGAGAGAGAGAGAGAGAGAGAGAGAGAGAATTTCTTGTCATAGTTGCCTGAACTCAATTTTGGAAAAAAAAAATATTCTCTAGTGATGTTTCTTTTGAAAATGAAATCAAACGGTTTTGGGACTTCTTAATTAACTAATTAACTAGTTACACAAAAATCAGCCTAAATGCAATAGTGTATACTACTTATTCGATCTTTAGGAAGTTAAAATTTGATGAAATTTAAAGCAAAAAAAAATGCTGGTGATTGATAAAAAAAAAGTTATTGATAAGGAAATATTTTGAAAAGGATTTTTCAGAAACGCAA
>NC_090747.1:89046885-89089385 GCF_036898095.1 Palaemon carinicauda
CCTCTTCATGTCGTTAATACTTTATATTTCCCTAATAGTTTATGCTGTTATTTCGAAATATATGAAACAAAATGTAAATGCAGTTATTTTGTGATTTTTAGATAATTAAGTTGGAGAGTTGTCACCAAATTCCAACTGTTAAGAGATTGCACGGTTATATATTATTATTGCACATTGCTCATCCGGCTTGGTAGTCTGATTATTTGTGAATAGGAATTATTTAAAAAACAAGATATAGAGAAAATTAGTTTACAGATAGTAGTAATAACAAGTATATGAAATAAGATAATTAACAATCAGTATAAAAGTGTATTTTTAAAGTATTAATAAAAGGATTTTTTAGTTACTAAAACCGAAAGAAAACTTTATAACGGCATAATAATAAAAAGAAAATCTGACCCAGAATAGAAAAGTTCTATGACAGTTTAAGAACAGGAACCAATTTTCAAGTTATCTTCTTATTCCCCATTGAGAAATACTGGACGGGTTTTCTGTGATTTAAAAAATCATGGGGAAACTTTTTTTTCCATTACCAATAAAAGAAGAAATTCGAACACCGATATCACCCCGATATAATCACTGGAGACCTTTCTTTTTAGATAATAAAAAGAGTATATAAGAAGAACAAAGATTTAAGAAACAAAAAATACTAAAGAAAAACCTGAACTGGGTTTTTTTTTCTTTTTTTTTTTTGTAAGAAGAGGTGGAGGCTAATCTTTTTCTCCTAAGACAAAAAACTCATCTGAGGGTCTCTCTCTCTCTCTCTCTCTCTCTCTCTCTCTCTCTCTCTCTCTCTCTCTCTCTGCATTGGTTTTTATACCCATATCTTATAGTTTATCTTGTCGACCATTCTTTGCCAACTATCATTATATTAATAAGTGTATATATTAGTATGTTGATATATGCTTCATCCTGAAATATATATATATATATATATATATATATATATATATATATATATATATATATATATATATATATGTATGTATACATATATATATATATATATATATATATATATATATATATATATATATGTATACATACATATATATATATATATATATATATATATATATATATATATATATATGTATATATATGTATACCGTAGGTAAACATATGCATGTGCAAAATGACAAAAGTATTATTCGAAAGAGGATTTTCATATGTAATTTTCATCTTATAGTTTATCTTATCGACCATTCTTTGCCAACTATCATTATGTTAATAAGTGTATATATTAGTATATTGATATATGCTGTAATATATATATATATATATATATATATATATATATATATATATATATGTATGTATATTGTGTAGGTATACATACTGTATATATGTGTAAAATGACAAAAGATTTATTCGTAAGAGGATTTTCATGTGTAATTTTCATTTTTCATTTTATTACTGTTTTGGCAACCGGAGAAACGCCTCCAAAATACCGTGACCTCGTTATTAGAATATTCATGCGGTGGAAGAAAGAAAAGCAAGAAAAAGGGTTAATTGCCCCCTGAGGACCCACCGTTAAAGACCGACGTTGCATCGTTTGTGAAGCAGTAATGGCCCTGCGCCTTGGCCATAGTGAGCACCTCACCTCCCCTCCCCCCCTATCGACCAGGAAATTAGGAGGACCATCGTCATGTTCGGTACGTGGTCCGTACCGCGTTTACACCATTGGTTTCCAGCTTCAAGCCTCGTGGGGCGGATGGCCACATCCAATTAAATCTGACCTGTTTTTTTTTTTTTTTCCATGTGCTGAAGTCTTGGAAGAAATTTTGAAAGCTGTTTTGCCTTCGTTTCTCGGTCGAGAGGCATTCATGTACAGTTTTCTTCTATTTTCTTAACACATGTATTCTAAAGTTATTGGTTTTCATTTTTCGACGGCCTCTTTTGAAGATTATTCTCACGTGCTGGTTTTTTTTTTTTTTTTCTGGTCAGGTCTCGAGAGACTCCAGGTAGATCCTTATTTAGTCAAGGTTTATGTTCACTACTGCAGTTTGCTTATCATGGTCTTTAAAGTATTAAACATGATTTCATGTTTTTTTTTCTTCCTAACAAATATGGTAAACGAGAAATTTGGTTCTTTATTTTTCCCAGTGTTCTCGGGTAGAATTCAGCCTAATATATATATATATATATATATATATATATATTAACATATATATATATATATATATATATATATATATATATGTAAATATATATCTATTTATATATATATATATATGTATATATATATTTGTGTGTATATATATATGTGTGTGTATATATATATATATATATATATATATATATATATATATATATTCATATTTTGTATGCCAAATATGGAATTTTATGACTAGTAAAATTATATTCTCATGAGATAATTCTGTCGGATCTCAGGTTAATTGGCCAACTCTCAGCTTACGAAAAATCTTTTCTTATGAACATTCAGTACATTTAAGGGAATTTATTTTTTTATGCCTTGGCATAAAGTCAGGAACTGATTTCGCTCGAGTGAAGTGCCAGTTAAACTTTTATCTTCCGCTCGGTTTAACTGACTCTGATTTTATGCTTAGGAAATTTTATTGACGTTAATCTTTGCTTGGTTTTATACGATTTAAGCCGTATCATGAGCAGGGTCCTACGAGCGTCTTTCATCACGAGAAGTTGAGAAATTATCTCTCTATTTCTTGTTAGATTTCTGAAATACGAAGCATTAAGGAGGGTTACGAGGTAATTGTCTTTTAGTACATTTTGAAAGGTCGTAAATGCACATGCCCTCTATTACATAGACTTCTGACCCTTCCTTCTACGAAGTAAAGCAACATTGGGTGTGGTAGCACTTGCATTGGTGACCACCAAGTGAAGTCAGAGGATGTTGTTATATAAACCCGTTGAATATTTTGGGGTAGGGAGAGGATTAGCAACCGCATTACATACAGTATATACTTGCTTAAGAACGAAAGGATATATAATACCTCTGGTGACGCTTCGTCTAAATAAATAAAGGTTACAGTGTAATATATATATATATATATATATATATATATATATATATATATATATATGTATATATAATATATAAATTATTATTTTTATGGTATATATATATATATATATATATATATATATATATATATATATATATATATATGTATATATATGTATATATAATATATACATTATTATTTTTATGTTACATATATATATATATATATATATATATATATATATATATATATATATATATATTTAAATCTCCATTTATATTTATTTACTGAGAATTACCATATTATTTACTTGTGGCGTCTGAAGTCCAAAGACAACAGCTCCTTGATTTATCCCATCTCCGGGAAATTCTTACGATGTCATCAATGATAATACATGTCATTAGAGAAAGCAGCTGGTGGAATCAGTCGTACTCGTGTTCCAAAATTATTATTAAAAGTTCCAGTTATCAAAAAATTTTAAACTATTTAATTTATCATTTATCAATATATTTGAAAATTTCTTTGTTCCCATTTATAAAATTTTAAAAACGATTACAAATGATATATCCTAATTTGTAAATTGATTACGGTTTCAACTTATTTTCGTTATATTCCTTATATTGAAATGTAATTCTATTGTGGCTCATAAGATAAATGATGGAACAGCCGTCGGTATTTGAGATGTTAAGTGGAACACCATCGTTGCCGTTTTCATAATTTCATTAATCATGAATGGAGTTTTGATAAGTTAGGTTGATGTTGTCTTTCGATTTTAGACTTAACATAAGAATCACTTGGTATTACATACAAAATAGACAATTCCCAAAAGCACGCACGCACACACACACACACACACACACACATATATATATATATATATATATATATATATATATATATAATCTATATATAAATACTATATATATATATACTCTATATATAAATTCTATATATATATATATATATATATATATACTCTATATATAAATTCTATATATATATATATATATATATATATATATATATATATATATATATATATATATATATATACTGTATTTATAAATACTATATATATGTATGTATATATATGTATATATATATATATATATATATATATATATATATATATATATATATATATATATATATATATATGTATTTAACGTGGTAAGAGGGTCTGTGTGTATCGCCATAATCAGCAAAGCCGTACTAGTCAGGACTACCTATACTATGTTGGTTTGCTGTGAGTGATCAGACTAAATTGACCCACCATTTCCAATCTGCGATGGACATGTCTGAGGCTTTTATCCTGCAGTGGACCAGAAACGGCTGCATTTATTATTGTGTCTCTATATACATGTGTAAATGTATGTGCATATATATATATATATATATATATATATATATATATATATATATATATATATATATATGTGTGTGTGTGTGTGTATATATACATATTTATATATATATATATATATATATATATATATATATATATATATATATATATATGCATTGCAAAAATGCCAGAGCTTTTTAAACAATAAAGAACTTTTCTTACCACCGAGCGCATATTGCTGCAGTGTTCACGCACTGGTGTTCATTTTGATAACCCTCTCTCTCTCTCTCTCTCTCTCTCTCTCTCTCTCTCTCTCCTCTCTCTCTCTCTTCTAGGAACTATATCCCAGTTGTACTGCATCGCTTTGTTGCTTTTGGTTCTTCTCTTCTTGGTCCTTTGGAAGGAGGGCGGCTTATTAAACTATATCCAGCGACGCCCACCGACTGCTTTCGTGAAGGGTTCCTTTGCTGTTTACTCTTGTTTTTGCCTTAAATCTTTTCAATGTAAGTTAGGTGATATTAAAGATATTTTCTTTTTAATCTGTTCCTTTAATTTAATTTGCCTTTGATATTTTCATTTTTTAATTTCATCTACTTTTTTAAAATAATTAAAACATGTATATATATATATATATATATATATATATATATATATATATATATGTATGTATGTATGTGTGTGTGCTTGTGTGTGTGTATTTACACTAAGACAGATACACACACACGTACATATATATATATATATATATATATATATGTGTGTGTGTGTGTGTGTGTCTTTGTGTGTGTGTGCGCCTGCGCGTGTTTAATTGTATGTGTGACTTTGCAACCCTTAAGCGATGAGTAGAGAGCATTGAACCACATTCTGTTAAACCATTGAAGCATCAGAAATTAAAGGAGCCACATTAAGCGATTCCTAGAATATCTCAGACATTGTAAAGAATTATGTCTCACGGTATTTCTTCGCCTATACTTGGCATTCATCGAATTTCCAGAATGTTTTTCAAAGTTAAAGGCGTTATAATGCCAGCAGACAAACAATGGGGTAACGACAAAAATATTAAATGATTCTTTTCATATAATTAATATTTTACCGTACCCAGGATTACTTGATGCAATACATACACTCGCGCTTACATTTTATATATATATATATATATATATATATATATATATATATATATATTATATATATATATATATATTTATATATATATATATATATATGTGTGTGTGTGTGTATGTATATAATGTGTGTATATATATGTATATATATGTGTATATGAATATATATATATATATATATATATATATATATATATATACATGTGTGTGTAATCATCACCATCATCATCATCATTATCTTCAACTGTTAACAGTCTACTGCAGAAAAAAGGCCTCAGACATATCCTTCTACTTGCGTCGTTTATGGTTTTTCTATACCAGCCTATGCCCTCAATTTTTCTTAGTTCTTCAATCCATCGTCTTCTCTTCCTTCACCTGCTTCTTTTGCAATCCCTGGGGACCAATTCGCTTATTCTTAATGTCCATTTATAATCGGTCATTATCATCATATGTCCTGTCCATGTCCATTTCTTTTACGTACTTGTTGTTATAATATCCTCTCCTTAAGTTAGCTCTAGTGTCCATGTTGTTCTTTTTCTGTCTTAGCGTTATTCCCATCATTATTCATTTCATGGCTTATGTTTTAAGGCTTTATAGTAAGATTCCAATTTTCTATTGCATAAGTTAATACTGACAGGGGGAACTGATTAAATACTCTTCTTTTTAGAGAAAATTACATTTTATTTTTCATAATCTCATTTTGTTTTACCTACAGCTCTCCATCCCATGCTTATCTTTCTTTTTATTTTGGTCTCATTTCCTGTGGAAACACTTACCGTATGTCTTAAGTGCTTATGTTCATTAACAATCTCTAGAACTTCATCCATAACCCTTATTTGTTGTCTCTGCAATTTCATTAAATATTATATTAGCTTTACTTATATTCATTTCCAGTCCTACATATCTGCTTTCTCTGTTCAAATCTTATGTAATTTTTTTTCAACTCCTCTTATGATTCACTAAATAGAACTATGTCGTCTGCAAATCTTAAGTTGTTAAGGTATTCCCCTTTAATGTTACTCCTTACATTTTCCCAAACTACTTTTCAAAAGCCTTTTCTAGGCACGCTGTAAATCATTTAGGAAAGATGGGGTCTTAATGTCAAACTTTTCTCAGTCGGAATGTTCTCATTATCTTTATATAATTTTATGGTTGCTGTACTTCCCGTATTGGCATCATAGATATCTCTCTCTCTCTCTCTCTCTCTCTCTCTCTCTCTCTCTCTCTCTCTCTCTCTCTCTCTCTCTCTCTCTCTCTCTCTCTCTATATATATATATATATATATGTGTGTGTGTGTGTGTGCGTGTGTATGTATGTATGTACAGTATGTGTGTGTCTGTGCATATGTGTTATACTTTATTAAACTGATGGTAGGAATATGATAATAAAAACACAAAATACTTACGAGAGAATTTTTAGTCTCTTACTGTAAATAAAAAAAATTTGCAATATGCATGAAGCATAAAGGAAAAGAAAACACGATTTCAATAGAGAGAAAGAGAGAAGGAAAGGTTTATTCTCTCACCGCCTTCTCTTCTAAAAATAACTCGACCTTAAAACCTATTTCACATCCTCATAACCTTCGGAGAACATCTGGGAATCTGATTAACATATTTTAACTGTTCAGGTGATTCTTTGCCTAAAAAAAAAAGAGAAGATTATCCAGTTGTAAATCATGGTGGTTCATTTTACTTCAAATAAACACTAGTGCCCCCCCCCCTCAAAAAAAAAATTAATGGTGGAAAGTTTTCATTCTCTTTGCAACGAGGAAATAAATTCATTATTGCCTCAACTGGATTGCAGTTCCCAAACTTGTGCAACAGCAAAAAAAAAAATAGTAAGAAAGAAAAAAAATAGAGTCGTATCTTCAAGGTCAATGTCATGGGCCAGATCTGCGACTTTTTCCTAAAAGAATCGTGCTTTTTTTTATTCGCTTAATTCTTAAAGGATGGTTCACCTTGATGCCTTCCGCTTGCGTAGCCAAAGGGATCTTTGTGTATGGACTGATCAGTATATTTATGTATGAAATGTATGTTCGTACACATATACATGCAAATGCCTTCACAATCAAAATCTCCTCCCCCCCCCCCACCCCCACAACGAAAATTAACGTTCGAAAGGGAAATATAGTATTTTTTTTAGGTTTTCTTACCCTCCTTCAACACGTCCTGAACTGTGTCAGTAGACTTCGTTCGCATTATTCCTTTCTGGCGAGATCATCCTGGGACAGATTTTGAACAATCACGATTATGGTAAAATGTGGAACGTCGCACTTTTGTTTCTTTCTTCTTTCTCCTTTTTGTTTTTTTGTTTTGGGTGCCAAGAATTACAAAAGTTTGCATTAAAGGAAAAGGGAGAGAGAGAGAGAGTTTGCTAAGCTGAAATTCCAAGGAAAGAGGAAGGCTTTGTTGCACCACATCATCTTTAGTATTTCATATTTCAATTTCCTCCTCCTCCTCCTCCTCCTCCACATCCTCCTCCTCCACATCCTCCGCCTAATCTCCATTCCCTCCCTTTATTTCTTTTTTTTCGACCTATTTTCTAAAAGTGTATCTATTCATTCTTTTTTTCAGCTGATTTTCCAAAAAAGCACTTTTTCAATTTTCTTCATATATCTAACTTACAATTATTATCCATGTTAACATTGCATTTCACTTGCCTCTCTCTCTCTCTCTCTCTCTCTCTCTCTCTCTCTCTCTCTCTCTCTCTCTCTCTCTCTCTCTCTCTATATATATATATATATATATATATATATATATATATATATATATATATATATTTATATATATACATATATATATATATATACATATATATATATATATATATATATATATATATATATATATATACATCTCCTGCATTGTTACTTCATCTTCCTATGTCCCCCCTGGCTCTGCGTCAAACCAACTCTCCCCCCCCCCCCAACACTTTTTTCCTCTTAACTTAAACTTCCTCAATAAAGCCGAATCGTGGATGTTTCCTGTTTAAAATCGTGCTTCTTTTAAAAATAACCCACAAGGTTAATTCCTTTGATTTTTTCTTCCTGTTCAATAAAAATTTCGTTGATGTTCTATCATTACTTTTTTGAATGTCTGATATTTTCTCAATATACCTGCTCTCTCTCTCTCTCTCTCTCTCTCTCTCTCTCTCTCTCTCTCTCTCTCTCTCTCTCTCTCTCTCTCTCTCTCTATATATATATATATATATATATATATATATGTATTTATATATGTGTGTATGTATGAATGTATGTATGTATGTCTGTATATAGAAAATTTCCAGTGAACAGCGGAGTGCTCCAAGGGAATGTGTTGTTACCAATGTTGTTTATTCTTCTCGTGGACTTACTAATGCGTAGAACAGTTGGAAATGATGAATGATTGGACTGGATAGGTAATAGAAAATTAGAAGATCTAGAGTATGCTGATTTTCAATGCTTGCTTGCCAGAATGCACAAAATATCACACGAGGTTGGGCTCAAGATAAAAATGGAATATGCATTGGAAGATGAAATATTGGAAGGAGAAATGATTAATGAGGTAGAATCATTTAAGTATTTAGGAACTATGATCCCTAATACAGCATCTTTAGAAATAGAGTTTAGTGAAAGATTGAAAAAATCAAATCAGACAATGGCTAGTATAAGAAGAATTTGGAAATCAAATCGCCTAACATTATATATAAAAATTAGACTATATATCAGTTTAGTGAGATCAGTTTTATTGTATGGACATGAGTCATGGTATGACAATGAAACAATTTCCAATGTATTTAGTAGATTTGAGAACAAAGCCCTCAGAAGAATATTGGGAGTTAAATGGCAGACAGGATTATAAATGAAGCTATAAGAGAGATTACTTGAGTGCCATATGTGGATGAGATCATGGTGAGGAGTAGATGGAGATGGTTTGAGCATGGTCTTCGCTCTCGCCAAGAGAAATTAGTTCACCAAACGTTTAACTGGGCTCCATAAGGCACTAGAAGATTTGGAAGACACAGGCCTACATGGCTGAGCTCTATGAAGCGTGAAGTCGGAAATTATGTTAAAAGCTCAGGATAGAGACGACTGGCGAAATCTGACTAAGACCCTTTACGTCAATAGGCGTAGGAGATGATATATATATATATATATATATATATATATATATATATATATATATATATATATATTATTATTATTATTATTATTATTATTATTAAATGCCAAGCTACAACCCTAGTTGGAAAAGCAGGATGCTATAAGCCCAGGGGCCCCAACAGGGAAAATAGCCCAGTGAGGAAAGGAAACAAGGAAAAATAAAATATTTTAAGAATAGTAACAACATTTAAATAAATATTTCCTATATAAACAATAAAAACTTCAACAAAACAAGAGAAAGAGAAACTAGATACAACAGTGTGCCTGAGTGTACCCTCAAGTAAGAGAACTCTAACCCAAGACAGTGGAAGGCCATGGTACAGAGGCTATAGCACTACCCAAGACTAGAGAACAATGGTTTGATTTTGGAGTGTCCTTCTCCTAGAAGAGCTGCTTACCATAGCTAAAGAGTCTCTTCTACCCTTACCAAGAGGAAAGTAGCCACTGAACAAATACATTGCCGTAGTTAACCCCTAGGGTGAAGAAGAATTGTTTAATAATCTCAGTGTTGTCAGGTGTATGAGGACAGAGGAGAATCTGTAAAGAATAGGCCAGACTATTCGGTGTCTGTGTAGGCAAAGGGAAAGAACCGTAACCAGAGAGAAGGATCCAATATGGTACTGTCTGGCCAGATAAAGGACCCCCTCTCTCTAGCGGTATATATATATATATACGAATAAAGAAAGAATAGTGAAAACTGATGAGATGGAATATTTTCATGATAAATGTTGAAAGAGTAAAAATTTTTGAGAGTAGTAGAAAATACCTATCAAATATTTGAGTTGGTTTAGTTATCTTATCAAGAGTGGATGACGCTAGCCTATTGACTAGAGTTGATAGTTCTAAAATACTAGGAGGTAAGGGAGAAGTAGGAAGTGTTGAATAGATGATGCAAAAGAGGTACTGTATAGGAAGAGTTTTAATATCTCATAAATGCTAAAAAAGATAATATTAGACAGGTAAATGACGCAATATGTGTATGGGTTTCGACTGTCCACTGAAATTTAATTGAGGGTGTATTTAGCGAATAGTATTATGGAAGATTTCTGCACGTTTCATTGGATAAACTGTGAATGGGAAAGTGACTTCTGTTTTACTTTTCTTTCTGGAGTTATCCCATGATAAGGTAAACAGTTCAACGTTGACCAAAATTTTGCGTGAGTTTGTTTTGCTTTGTCATTTTTATGTGCTTGGTCATTAGAGGTTGAAATGTAATTAACGTTGGGTATGCACTGAAAAAAAGGAAAGTTTGTAGTATTATAAATTATGTGAAAATAGAAACTGTGAAGACAAATTGATGTAGTAATGAAAGAAAAGTTACGGTATGAAACAAGAGAAAACAGGGATGAAGACTCAATTAGGAGATGGCAAATGAAGAATTAGGAATGAATGGAACGTGCTTTGCAAGGACGGGGTTAGTAAACAACGGTACAGCAGATGAATCATGTTTGACATAAGTTTAGATATATTATTGAATTAGAGCAAATGATATATGACAGATGATTTCAGAAAGAATATTGATAAAGATCTCGTTGATGAGAAGTATGTTGAGGGAGAATGATGTCAGGGAAATATAATAGAACTTTGGCTAAAGATTCCAAAAAATAGCTGAACATTTGGAAACAAATATTGCAAATCCTTGTCATTAAGATATTTGAGGAGAGGTACTTTACAAAAAAAAAAATAAATAACCATAATTATTGTTACGTCATACAAGTAGAGCTATGGTAGAGGAAAAATTAATGCAAACAATGAAAGGAATAAAGAAGAAAAATCAATTGATTGGAAAGACGAGTGTTAACCAAAGCACAGTTATGTACTTGAATGGTTGAGTTGTGCAGAATCCAATCAGAATCAAAGCACAGTTGTGCTTGATTGGTTGAATTGTGCAGATTCCAATCAGAATCAAAGCACAGTTACATGCTTAATTGGTTGAATTGTGATCCTATCAGAATCAAAACACAGTTATGTCCTTGATTGGTTGAATTGTGCAGAATCTAATCAGAATCAAAGCACAGTAATGTGCTTGATTGGTTGAATTGTGCTCCAATCAGAATCAAAACACAGTTATGTACTTGATTGGTTGAATTGTGCAGAATCCAATCAGAATAAAAAAACAGTAATGTGCTTGATTGGTTGAATTGTGCAGAATCCAAACATAATCAAAGAATAGTTGTGCTTGATTGGTTGAGTTGTGCAGATTCCAATCAGAAACAAAGCACAGTTATGTGCTTGATTGGTTGAATTGTGCTCAAATCAGAATCAAAACACATTTATGTGCTTGATTGGTTGAATTGTGCAGAATCCAATCAGAATAAAAAAATAGTAATGTGCCTGATTGGTTGAATTGTGCAGAATCCAAACAGAATCAAAGCACAGTTGTGCTTGATTGGTTGAATTTTGCAGATTCCAATCAGAATCAAAGCTCAGTTACATGCTTGATTGGTTGAATTGTGCTCCTATCAGAATCAAAACACAGTTATGTCCTTGATTGATTGAATTGTGCAGAAACCAATCAGAATAAAAAAACAGTAATATGCTTGATTGGTTGAATTGTGCTCCTATCAGAATCAAAACACAGTTATGTCCTTGATTGATTGAATTGTGCAGAAACCAATCAGAATAAAAAAAACAGTAATATGCTTGATTGGTTGAATTGTGCTCCTATCAGAATCAAAACACAGTTATGTCCTTGATTGGTTGAATTGTGCAGAAACCAATCAGAATAAAAAAACAGTAATATGCTTGATTGGTTGAATTGTGCTCCTATCAGAATCAAAACACAGTTATGTCCTTGATTGATTGAATTGTGCAGAAACCAATCAGAATAAAAAAACAGTAATATGCTTGATTGGTTGAATTGTGCTCCTATCAGAATCAAAACACAGTTATGTCCTTGATTGATTGAATTGTGCAGAAACCAATCAGAATAAAAAAACAGTAATATGCTTGATTGGTTGAATTGTGCTCCTATCAGAATCAAAACACAGTTATGTCCTTGATTGGTTGAATTGTGCAGAATCCAAACAGAATCCAAGCACAGATGTGCTTGATTGATAAATTTGTCCAGATTCCAATCAGAATCAAAGCACAGTTACATGCTTGATTTGTTGAATTGTGCAGAATCCAATCAGAATGAAAACACAGTTATGTGCTTGATGGGTTGAATTGTGCAGAATACAACGAAAATCAAAGCACAGTTATGTGTTTGATTGGTTGAATTGTGGAGAATCCAACCAGAATCAAAGCACAGTTATGCTTGATTGGTTGAATTGTGCAGATTCCAATCAGAATCAAAGCACAGTTCTGTGCTTGAATGGTTGATATGTACTCCAATCAGAATCAAAACACAGTTATGTGCTTGATTGGTTGAATTGTGCAGAATCCAATCAGAATTAAAACACTGTTATGTGCTTGATTGATTGAATTGTGCAGAATCCAATCAGACTAAAAGCAAGCAATCTTGACTTATCTTTAAGGAAACACGAAAAAGAAGACGGGGATTGGTAAAGAGTGGTGCGTAATCCCTTGGGAAACCGTATGCAATTAAGAATTTTAAAAATTCAGTTGAAAAGTGGTGATAAAGACAACGTTACGAGATGTAAAGTGTTATGGAGATGTAAAGTGATAGGGGAAGAAGACCGAGGTAGGGTAAGATTTCATTAAGATAAAGTGATTATCATAATGAAGTTGTTTGAAAATGATTAAAAATCTTCATAGTATTATGGCTGGCATTACTGCTGATTAAGAATCATTTGGAACTTCTCTAGAAGATATGAGTGGACATAATTATTTCCATGTTCGTGTGCATGATTCATTTCAAATTCCATAAAAACACACACAAATTGAGTATAGTACCTAGTAACACGCCATGAACATTTTAATTAGTTTAACGAATATCAAAAAAAAAAAAAAGAGAGAGAGAGAGAGAGAGAGAGAGAGAGAGAGAGAGAGAGAGAGAGAGAGAGAGAGAGAGAGCTAAATGTTACATAACCTAAGTTTTTGTTTAGGAAATGTTAATTCTTGCAAAGTTGAAGGTCAGTATTTAATTTTTGATCGATTGCTATCGTTGTCTTATAAATGATTAACGATAGAAGCATATCTACCTTTAAATACTACTAGGGTTTCTTATGAAACTTGTCCAAGATCCCAAAACAGGAGGAAAATGCTAGAAAATCACGATTTAGTTACCTCATCAATGGCAGATTTTCAGCCAGAAATGGCATTCGGATGAACCTTGTGGCTACCTGATTATGAAATAGTATGCAGTATACTGTATAAAGTCAATGATCAGAGGCTGTTGGGAGCTTCTTTAATACCTGCCTTTTCATATTTTTGTTTCTTTTTTAGCAAGCTTTTACAAAGAGAATGTGAGAAGGTAAAAATGAATTGAAATTACGATCTATTATTCTTGTGGAAAGTATTGTTAGTGTACAGTTGTGCTCACGTGTAATAACAATGAACTTTATCTGAATAATGGCATACGTCTCTACTGGTACTTGTACCTTTAGAATATGAATGGCTCGTGTTGTTTGCTTTGTCCAATAAACATGAAACGCGGAGCGTCTTGTATTATGTTTTTTATCACGTGTTACACACACGCCCAAACACACACACACACACACACATATATATATATACTATGTATATATATATATATATATATATATATATATATATATATATATATATATATAAATCATCATCATCATCAACCCCAACTAGACCACTGCAGGACAAAGCCCTTAGACATGTCCTTCCGCTCTCGCCTGTTTATGGTCTTTTTAAGACAATCTATACCCGCAATCTTTCGTTGTTCGTCAATCCATCGTCTTCTCTTCCTTTACCTGCCTTTGTAATCTCTAGGACCCATTCTGTTGTTCTTAATATCCATCTAGTAACTTTCATTCTCATTTATATGTCCAATCCATATCCCTTTTTTTATTGTTTTTTTTTTTTTTTTTTTTTTTTTTTGCATGTTGTAAAAATGTATCTGTGTTTGGTAGTCCTGAAGCAATTCAAGATCAACTAAACGTGTACTAAGGAGTACACATAGGCAACCCAATTGCTCACGTCCTCTGATTCCAGCTTAAAATTGTTAGTGGCGAGATTGCCATATCTGCGCATATACTTTTCTTCGGTACAGGTTTTCATCATGCCGTTAATAACATACTATCACACAATAAGATTAGCCACCTGCTTCAGACCTAGTTCTCAGCCATCATGGTGGAGATGTGGTGTTTTGGATTCAAAGAACAGAATCGAATTCGACAGAAACATGTACTGTAGAGTCGGAATCAACATTTATCTCTATAGATGACAACTAGATAATACCACGGTAGCCTTACTCCGAATCCTAATTAGGATTGGAAGATTTATAGTTACAATGCCTGTTGGATGTAAGTTATTTCCAAGGTAAATTGCATTTAATATCAATAGCATTTTTTTTAGGGTACACTTGGGCACACTATTCTATATTATTTCTCTTCCATTTCTTGTTTTTCTTTTTCTACATAGTTTGTATATGGGAAATATATTGTAATGCTGTTACTTTTATTGAAATATTTTATTTTAATTGTTTTGTTCAATACTTCTCTTGTAGTGTATTTATTTCCTTATTTCCTTTCCTCACTTTTCTATTTTTCCCTTTTGGAGCCCTTGGGGGTTATAGTATCCCGCTTTTTCAACTAGGATTGTAGATTAGCTAGGAATGATATATATATATATATATATATATATATATATATATATATATATATATATATATATGTATATATATGTATATATATTTATATTTATATATGTATATATATGTATATTTATATATGTATATATATATATTTATATATGTATATATATATAAATATATATGTATATATATATATATATATATATATATATATATATATATATTTGTGTATATATATGTAGATATACGATACGCTTTGGCTTGTACACTATCTTTTTTTTTCCTTGTTATCATTTACTTTTTTCGTTCATGAGAATGAACATAGCACCATCGATATTTATGTTCGTTGCTTTATGGCACTTTAGAGAATATATGCATAAAACTGGAGATTTATTGGGTGAACCAGATAAACTATGTGCGAGAGGGGGGATATTCTGGAGTGCACTAAATGTATTAGTTATCTCTCTCTCTCTCTCTCTCTCTCTCTCTCTCTCTCTCTCTCTCTCTCTCTCTCTCTCTCTCTCTCTCTCTCTCTCTGAATGAGGCATTTTATCATGAGAATTATCTTTTAGTAGACAAGATAATGTTGGGAAATCTTAGCTGGTTTTAAGCTCATTTAGATATTATTCACATGTGTTTCTCGACTTTTTATAGTCGGGTAATGGAATGGGGTAAACTGTTCATATGCTTTACCAAGTATGTAAAACGCCCAATAATTTGGAAATAAATTAAATGGAAGATTAAAAGAAAAATGCATCCTAAATTAGCCTTATATTCTAAACATTCTTTTTTTATTATCTTATACTACCAGGATGTAAAATTTCCTCCGCATCCTCTGGAATCTATGAATTGGGTTTGCATTTTTATTTTGCAGATTAGATCTTACCCTGTTTTTTTTTTTTTTTTTTTTTTTTTACGATTATTTTAACCGTTTACGTTAGCAAGTGCATTAATTGTTAACTTCCGTCAGAATTAAGTAAGTTGTTCCTCCTACAGCACACTCTAATGAAAGCTTCCGTTTGCTACAATGCAACCTGAAAGCCAATGACATAAATGAGCCAATTAGAACTGAGGTTTGGACCATTTGGAATGAATATAGTTTTTACCTTAAAAATAAGTTATGTTTGGAATCCAGTTTTGCTTGAACGCAAAAAAAAAAAAAAATAAAAAAAATTAAAGAAAAAAAATTAAAGAAAAAAAAAACTTCCCATCCCCAAATTAATTATTGTAAACCAGTTCTTGGAATTTTCTGATAACACGTTTTCATTCAAACATTACTTTTTTTCAACTATTAGGGATTTAAAGTCGAGGGTAAAAGCTTTTATTGCAAAAATAACTATCTTGTTTTTTTTCCGTCACATGTAAATTCAAAGGTTAAATGAAGCATCAAATTCAAAAGTAAATTGTTTGAATTTATCAGTCCTTTGTAGAATTCCCTGAAATTTTCCTGCTGTGAATCTAGTTTTAATAATAAACTTACTTTTCTGTGCAATGTTTGCTAAAAACACTTAAAAAATTCAAATTATTTTTCTCGGCTGTCTGTCAATTCTTACAAATTTGACATTAGGGTAATATAAATACAAAGTATGTGTAGGTATATACTGTATGTGTGTGTATATATATATATATATATATATATATATATATATATATATATATATATATATATATATATATATATATATATATATATATATTTATATATATATATTAGAAACAATAAATTGATGAAATATTAAATATATTGTAAAGAAACTTTTGTAATGTTGAGTTCATAGTTCAACTTTGCCCACAATTTTAGAATCTTGTTCTGTATTTTTTTTTTTTTTGCTCAATTCCAAAGCTTCACTTAGACAAAAACACAACGGAATATTAATGTATTTTTCTTATCTTGCGGTGTACTTTGTTGTTGTTAATACTACTGCTACTTCTGTTGTTTCACTTTCCTTACAAAGGAGCCTTTGTTTCGATGGCTAGCAAGACTTCCACTTGAATATAGATACATCCTATTCTTTTCTTTGATAAATAACAATAATTAGTTTCACTATAAATGTAGAAACGAATGAAAGGAAATTAAAAAAAAAAGATAATAAACATCAAGAATGATATAGCTATAACATTAAAGCTGGAATGTGCAATAATCTTGTTGAGGTAATGATTTGTTACATCCTGGTTGTACTGTAACAGCTGCTTTTTACGCCCGAGATAAAAATGCAAAAAAGGAAAGCTAAGAATATTTGCACGTGAAAGTATGTGCGATGGAAACTTGTTTCAATTATGATTGCTAACCAGCTCAGCAATTAAGTATGCTCATATCCATAAACAATTTTAATTACAGATAAAAATCGAAATCTAGATTCGTTTCGTTTAGCATGCAGTCTTATTGCTTCAGTTATTTTCCCCCTCTTCATTTTGTTGTTTATGTCTCTTTCTCTTTTTATTGTCTCTTTTTCTTCCTTCTTTTATTGTCTCTTTCTCTTCCTCTGTTTATTGTCTCTATCTCTTTTTCCTCTTATCATCTATTTCGCTTTCTCCTTTTATTGTCTTTTTCTTCCTTTTTCTAATGGCTCTTTCTCTTCCTCTGTTTATTGTCTCTATCTCTTTCTTCTCTTATCATCTATTTCGCTTTCTCCTTGTGTTGTCTTTTTCTCTTCCTCCTTTTATTGTTCTATTTCTCTCTCCTTTTATTATCTCATTTTCTTCCTCCTTTTATTGTCTTTCTCTTCCTCCTTTTTATTGTCTCTTTCTCTTCTTCATTTTATTGTCTTTTTCTCTTCCTCTTTTTATTGTCTTTTTCCCTTCCTCCTTTTATTTTTCATGATCCGTCTTGGCGGAAAATAGGTAGCCGTACAAGGGATTTAATACCTGTCCTCGACCGTCCTTCCTACCCTGATCAGTTCCCTTCCCCCCCCCCAAAAAAAAAGAACACGTAGCTCTTGCATCAATTTCAGGTCTCCCCCTCCTTACCTTCCTACCCAAACCCCCAACATTCTCACTCACATGGTTTATAGTATATCCGTTATCCTGGTGATGTAATTTGGTGTCTTGTAACCTCCTCTCTCTCTCTCTCTCTCTCTCTCTCTCTCTCTCTCTCTCTCTCTCTCTCTCTCTCTCTCCCTACTAGTGGTGGGGTTTTCTTTTTTTATTTTTATACGTCTAACCATTTTTTTTTCTCTGATATAACATATCTGCTTTTTTTTCCTTTACATACCTTGTAGTTACTTAACAAGCAAAACAAGGGCCATAGACTATGATTAAACTTACCTAAACGAAGGGACAGGCAAGTTCTTCATAAAGATTTTACTTTATATATATCCGTACAAATATTTTCAAATTGATTTATATACACCTTATTGCGTTATTACCTAATTCTATGTTTGGGTTCCCCCAGGTCCCTCAGTGTGAGGCACCTCGTATATCCACCAGAGAGTTGCTAATGCATTTTCCAGTGTTTTGTTGCATTATATATCCCCAGCCTGTCCTTATGTATAGTGTATAATTATACTATATATACATATGCATGTGTGTATACATATATAACGTGGTGAAAGGATTTGTGCATCGCCATGATCAGCCAAGTTGTGTAGTCTGGGCCCCTCGTACTAGGTTGGTTTGCCTCGAGCGATCAGATCAAAGTTTCCCACCAATCTCTAATCCGCAGTGGCCAGCGGGGTGATGAAAACAGTCCCCAAATATGAATAAGGACAAATCTGAGGCCTTTGTCCTGTAGTGGACTAGAAACGGCTGCATTTGTTGTTGTTGTTGTTGTTGATGATGTTTTATATATATATATATATATATATATATATATATATATATATATATATATATATATATATATATATATATATATATATATATATATATATATATAGTTGAGTCTGTTGATGTCCCTAATGGACGAAAGTACTAACTCCAATCAAGTCTTTTCATTTTTCGTTTCGTGGCTATAATACACACACTCATTATATATATATATATATATATATATATATATATATATATATATATATATATATATATATATATTTTTGGGCTCAAGCCATGTCGTCCTGATGGAAGTTCCTATAGGGTAGCTTCCTAGGGTATATTACAACTACGGCGATATTCCCAGAGAATTTACCTTAAGGTACCAGAATTCTAACTCCTGGAGCGAGTATCCCTCGTGAAAGGGATATCGCGACATATCAGAGGACGTATTCTAGACACGTCACATGGCAATCTACTACCTGAATAGAGATTCGTCTCGTAGGAGGGAGATTGACGAGATACGAATTCGGGAAAGAAAAAGGGGGGAGCCGCTCCCAAGGCTTCCCAATCCCCCGATTCGTATGCGTGCCTGGCGCCAATCCTGGCGCCATCTGTATTCCTTTTTGCGTAGCTTAACAACTCGGTGTTTTTTCCTGTTTTTCTCGCAAATCTTGGATTTATTCAGCTTTTCATGGCTTCTTCGTCTTCGTTGACCTCGGATAAGTTGAGTATAGTGTCTGTTATGTATAAATGTAGGCTCTTGGTAAAATTTTGAGTGATTAATAGGATTAATCTTTGATACGAGAGCCGTAGCCTACCAGAGGTGTCCTGGACACTGTCACTCGCTAGGTATAAATTAGTTAGTCAGAGTGACATTCCTGGTTGTTTTGCTTAATAAAATTTAGCTATTTAGCTTTACATAGGATTTCCTTTCGTGCTTAGTATTATTTGGCGAAGTATTCGCCATTCTGGCCTACGCTAGGCCATGTAGCCTAGTCGTTTGGTCCTAGTACTTAATGCATGATTATGGTTTTTCCGAGTGTAATTAAAATTTTATTGAAGCTTTAGGCTATATTTTATACATGTTAGACTGTGTGGAATATTTCCAAGATTGTATACGTGAGAGTTTCGGTGAATTAGGTAATCGATTCTCTTGGTGCCTAGGCTAATTGCTTATGGAGCCTTAGTATACTTTATCATACTCCCCGGTTGCTTTCTTTTCTTCGGAGAAGGTATGCAATCCCTTTCCCTCTGTTTAAGCCTTGGGCTTATCCCTAAGTGGTTTTTTCCGAATTTATTTTCGATGAAACTATACTAGGGTGTTACTGTACCTTCCTGTTCCAGCAGAGTCTGGTTCAAAGAGGGTCAGAGCAACAGAGTTTTTAGTCTGAGTCAGTGTTGTTTGGCTTGGGGCAGAGTCTCCCTCGCTGACCTAACACTTACAAAGGGAGCTGAGCTCCCTTAGGTCACTGTCGAAGGTTTCTGTAGTTATGATTCCTTCTTGTGTGATCGACCAGACTAAGTCCTGTTGCTGTTCTCGGGGAGGATATATCTTCCCTTGGGAGTTGCAACGCCTTCCTTGCTTTGGTGCTCTGGAAGCTGGCAGGTATTATACTACTGCGCTGGCCCTTTCCCTTAGATCTCCCTTAGGCTAAGACAGAGTTCTTGGCTACGGGTGATCTGTCACTAAAGCAAGGTTGGCAGGACCCTCTTGTCCCTTCCCCCTCTTTCTCCGTAATGGCCTAGCCATTACTGTACTGTACCTTGCCGGCCGGCAGAGCTGGCCGGCAGGGGTATTACTGTACCATATGTCATTCTACTTCTGGACCTAGTATAGGTTGGGATTTGGATTGACTAAGCCCATTGCCGGCCGGCAGAGACGCTGGACGGCAAGGGTCTTATGTTTTCGAGTGCTGCCCGGACCTCTCTTGGTCCCTCATCCATGCCTGCCGGCAGAGCTGGACGGCATTGGTCAAGGAAGCCTGAATTAAGTTTCTCCTCTTCCTTATATGCACTCTTTCGGTTGCCGGGCTGGGGGGGTTGTGTACACTCTTATCCCGGCATCCATTCTATTTTCTTCTAGTGCTGTACCTGTCCCGGCAGCCGGCCTATGAGGCCGGCTGCCGGCCTATGAGGCCGGCAGCCGGGCAGGGGTAGTCTTCTGGTTCTTTTGCTGCCGGCTGGCATCGGTCTTGTACCTTTGCCGGCCGGCTTATGTCAGTCCTTGTCTGCCGGTCACCAAGAGTGTGGCCGGCAGCTGGGTACTACCTTGTGTAGTTGCTGGCCGGCAATCATTGCCGGCCAACACTGGCTGTTGCTGGCCGGCAGTTGCTGCCGCCGGCACAGGCATTTGAACCAGAGGGCTGCCGCCCTATAGCTGTTAAGTAGTATACTTTAAAGCTAATTGTGGTGTGTGCCGGCCGGCAAAGGCAGGCCGGCACACATCCTCCTATACTGTACTAGTATTCTTCTGTATAGCATATACAGTAAGAAGAAAACTATAGTAAAAGTTTAGGTACAGCACTGTATCTTCTAACACTATTGTGTTTTCTTACACAGCCCTTTGCTGTTGCCCTCAGACAGGAAGCAGAGTTCTTCCCCGTCTATTATCCAGGATTTTTAAAATCATTGCCTAGGTGTGAGCTCCACCTGTTTCCTATGGAAACCTTGCATTGGTTACTCTAGTAGAGATAAACCATTTTTTGATTTTATTATCTGGAAGGCTGCAACAATGGGTTGTGAGGGAAACACAAGTGTGTGTCTTTCATTTATGAATTGTTATGCTATACTATGCATATCCAGTGATACATAGTTCACTTGATACTCATGGAAATTTCTTCTCTTTACAGAAGGACACTCCGAAGTGGGGAAGTGCTTTCTGTAATGTCAGCAGCAAGAACCTCTGCGGACATGAGTTTTGTAGGAGACACGCAGCATACGCTGTCTCCAAGGATGATCTCCGGTATTGGGACCCTCAGGTATGTACTGTGTGCACTAACCTGATTAATGAGACATTTAAATAGCTAGGAAGAAGCTTCATACCTGGGTAAGGGGCTTCCAAAAGTACACTTCTGGCCCTTATCTTCCAAGTGAGAAGATGAGGGCGTATCTTTTCCCTAAGGCATCAGCTGAGGCAGTGATTCCCCAGCCTCAAGAGGAGATCCCCTAAGTTCAGATCCAGGTGGATGCTGAAGTCGCGGTCGCGATGCAAGACATCCAGCTAAATGACAGGATATCTGATGTGGACGGGTGTCAGGAGGAAGACCTCCTTGCAGAAGCCCAGGATGAAGTTCAAGTCCCTCTACATCGGCCGGTCTCCCAGTAGAGCTGGGACAGGCCCTCTCTTCTATTGTTGGAATGATCCAACAAATGCAGAAGGAGAATCAGGAGAAGGCGGCTGCAATGGAACTGCGAATGCAGTGCCTTGCAGAATCACATGGGCCCCAGAAAAGCTTAATGTGAAAGACCTTCCTTTGTGCTCGGATGCTAACCCATGGAGGTATGCTGAGCACATGTCGATGACGACTGGAAAGATCGTCATCTCGGATATGCTGGGCTCAGTTCCCCTGGAGGGTGGAATTCTGGCCCAGCAAGGCACCATATCCGGACTGTTATGTCCGGCTGAGGAAGGAACCAGCTTCAAAGGAGGAGTCAGAGCCGAAGGAGGTCATAGTGATGACCATGCTAAGGCTCAAGCTCTACTTTCATCTTCGATGAAAGAGAGGGGCTTCTCTAACTCAAAGGTAGCTGCATTGAATAGGAAGCTCCCTTCCTTTGTGTCCTCGCCTACTAGAGCCTTCCCCCTTTTTACAGAAAGGGTTTCTGGCTGTACTAAAAGCAATCGAGGCCGGCAAGTCTTGCCCCTCCCTAGAGGAGTGTAAACCCTTGTCGCTGGCCCTGCCTATGGACCACAAAGATTGGAAGGACGTCCATCTTACGTTCTAAGTGGAAAGTTGGAGGCTGATATTGCCGGACGTCAGTTCGGCAAGGACCCCCCTAAGCTGTCTGACTTTCTTTTGCGAAGTGAGCTCGATACAAAAGAAAGACTGACTGCCTCAATGTCTCTTCAGACTACTCTCGAGACGATGGCAAGTGACCCCAAGGTCCATGAAATGTTCATGGTAGTGGCCAAGCCTCATCTGGCCACAGTGACGAAGGACCTTTATGGCTTCGTCAAGGCAAGGAGAGCTTGTAGGGAGTTCGTGTTTACCTCGGCTACAGTGAGGCACGAGCTAAAGAAACTAATCTCCTCCAACATTTGGGGAAAAGACCTTTTTCCCTACCGACTTGGTCAAAGAAGTTTTTGATAAAGCCACCTTGGAGAATAGAAACCTTCTCCAGAAGTGGGACCTGGCTATCAAAAGAAAGTCTTCCCCGGATGAGGGTCCTCAACCAAAGAGGAAGACTATGAGGACTAGGCTACCGTCTCGGCCAGCCAAGCCTCTTAGACAGCAACAGCAACTGCAATTGCCATTGCCCCCAGTGCCCCAGATCGTGGCACAAACCCCGACCACCTTTCAGTGGGTACCCCAGGCCGTGTCGACACAGTCCACGGCATTCACCCCAGCGTTCGAAGGGCAGTCTACTTCCTTCCGAGCAAAGCCTAGAGGAGCAGCCAGAGGCTCGTCTAGACGCCCCTCAAGGGGAAGGGGATTCAGGGGTGGTCGTGGTCAGGAAGGCAAGACCTCAGGACGGCAGTCCAAGTGAGGGATACCGGTAGGAGGGAGACTTCTGAAATTTCGGGATCGGTGGACCTTCGATCCCTGGGCCCACAGCCTACTCAAGAATGGATTGGGCGGGAGCTGGTACAGCACTCCACCCCCGTACCTTCGGTTTTTTCCAACACTCCACCCCCGTTATGGAGGAGTACGTTCAAGAACGGTTGGAGAAAAAGGGTGAAGCCCATCAATTTCTAAGGGAGGCTGTTTTGTGTTCCCAAGAAAGACTCGGAAAAGCTCAGAGTCATTCTGGACTTGTCGCCACTTAACAAGTTCATAGTGAATTGCAAATTCAAAATGCTAACACTGCAACACATAAGGACCTTACTGCCCAAGAGGGCATATTCCGTCTCTATAGACTTGTCAGATGCCTACTGGCACATTCCAATTAGCCATCGACTCTCCCCCTACCTAGGGTTCAGGCTACAGCGAAGACTACACGCCTTCGGAGCCATGCCATTCGGGCTAAACATAGCCCCAAGGATTTTTACGAAGCTTGCGAGCGTAGCTCTCAAACAATTTCGCCTAAAGGGAATTCAGGTAGTAGCCTACCTGGACGACTGGTTGGTGTGGGCAGCATCCGAGACAGAATGCTTGCAAGCTTCCAGTCAGTGATCCAGTTCCTAGAGTACCTAGGCTTCAAGATCAACAGAAAAAGTCTCGACTTTCTCCATCTCAAAAGTTCCAGTGGCTAAGATCCACTGGGACCTTTTGTCACACCGTTTCTCCACCCCAGCGAAGAAAAGGAAGGAGATAGCGGGTTCTGTCAAGAGACTTCAAGATTCCGAAAGGATATCAAGACACGAGCAGGAGAGAGTACTGCGCTCTCTCCAGTTTGCTTCGGTGACAGACCCAGTGCTAAGAGCACAGCTAAAGGATGCAATCGGAGTTTGGAGAAGTTATGCATCAAACGCGTGAAGAGATCTGAGAAGACCAGCCGCTTCGGCTAAGTACTCTTCTCAGGCCTTGGTCCCAAGCCAGACATCTAAAGAAGTCAGGTTCTTCTTCAGCCACCTCCCCCGTCGGTGACGATTCACTCAGACGCCTCAAAGGAGGGATGGGGAGGTCACTCTCATCGGAAAAAAGTCCAGGGGACTTGGTCCAGGCTATTCAAGACCTTTCTCATAAAACTTTCTAGAAGCTAGGGCAGTGCTCCTTACCTTAAAGAAAGTCTCCCCGCGTCATTCGTTCCACAGAAAGTGGTAATAGACAGCGAGGTAGTTGTAAGATACTTGAATCGACAAGGATCGAGGTCACCACCTCTCAACCAGGTGATGTTGGCCGTCTTCCGATTGGCGGAAAAGAAGAAGTGGTACCTGTCGGCAGTTCACCTTCAAGGAGTCCGCAATGTGACAGCGGACGCTCTATCCAGGTTCACACCGATAGAGTCGGAATGGTCCTTAGACGCAGGATCATTCTCCTTCATTCTGAATCAGTCCCAGAACTGCAGATAGACCTCTTTGCGACGAAAGACAACAAGAAGTTGCCCCTGTACGTGCCCCGTACGAGGACCCCTTAGCGGAAGCAGTGGACGCGATGTCCCTCGACTGGAACAGATGGTCCAAGATTTATCTGTTCCCTCCTCACAACCTTCTGTTGAGGGTCCTCAACAAACTGAGATCCTTCAAAGGGTAGCGGCAATAGTGGCCCACAAGTGGCCGAACAGCGTGTGGTTCCTCCTGGCATTGGAACTGTAGCTGAAGTTTGTACCACTACCAGATCCAGTTCTGACCCAGCGAGTCCAGAAGTCAACTGTCTGCGCTTCATTACAGAAAACCCGGACCCTGCAGGTCATGATTTTCTCTCCCTAGCGGTGAGAAAGCGTTTCGGGATTTCGAAAGCCAGTATAGACTTCCTTGAGGAATATAAATGCAAATCTACTAGAAGGCAATATGAGTCATCTTGGAGAAAATGGGTGGCCTTTTGTCAAGGCAAAGATTCCGCAGGAGATCTTGACAGACTTCTGCTTATCTTTTTTCCCCACCTCCATGGTCAAGGGTTGGCAGCGAACACGATTTCAGCGTGTAAGTCTGCTTTGACAAGACCCATTCTATATGCCTTCCAGGTCGACCTAGGTAACGAGATCTTTAATAAAGTCCCGAAAGCCTGTGCTAGGCTCAGACCTTCAGCACCTCCAAAGCCCATTTCATGGTCTTTAGACAAGTTCTTCATTTCGCTTCTCTGTTGTGCAATGAAGAATGTGCGTTAAAGGATTTGACACAAAAAGTTATTTTCCTAATTTGCACTCGCGTCCGGGGCCAGGGTTAGTGAAATTGTAGCCTCTCGAGAGAGGCAGGTCGTGTTCAGTTCCTGGATGGGGAAGAACTGAACCTGTTTCCGGATCCTACGTTTCTCGCCAAGAATGAGTTACCCACCAACAGGTGGGGTCCCTGGAGAATCTGCCCTCTGAAAGAAGATGCATCTCTATGTCCAGTAGAATGCCTAAAGGTCTATCTTCATAGAACTTCAGACTTCAAGGGTGGTCAACTATTTAGGGGAGAAACATCAGGCTCAAATTTATCTCTGAATCAACTCAGAGCAAAAATCACATATTTTATTCGCAGAGCGGATCCTGACAATACACCCGCAGGTCACGATCCGAGGAAAGTTGCCTCATTCTTAAATTTCTTTAATTGCATGGATTTTGAACATCTCCGTTCATACACTGGCTGGAAATCTTCCAGAGTGTTCTTTCGCCACTATGCGAAGCAAGTAGAGGAACTAAAAGAGATCTGTGGTAGCAGTGGGTCGCGGTGTTAACCCTACTGTTTAACTCTGCGAGGAACAGTGGTCTTAATTGGGACGATTAATTCCAGGGTGAGTGTGTAGTTACATACTGTACTACAAACTAAGTGAGGGCACTGTGTTGCCCATCCAGACTGTTCCATTTCCGAAGGTGAACCTAGCATAAGTGCAGACATGTGTGCCGAGCGTTTCTAACGCTAATGTCATTGATTTGTAATACAGGCTTTTATGACTTTGATACCTCGGTATCTTAAAAGTGGCATCTAATGTTTTTCTTTCAGACAAACAAGCCCTGTTTACTATCATACTTATGCTTAAAGTTTTGGGTTATCCTCTTCTTATATATATATGTATAATTGTGGTTAACCTGTCTGTTTATTGTCTGTCAATAAGCTTGTTCTTGAGAACCTTGCGTCTCCTTCACCTGTGTCAATTTATTGGTATAATTGAGCATTCATTCTATGTACCTTATCTGGGATAATTCTAATAGAATTGTTCCTTTATGCAAGCTATGTTACATTGGTTTTCCTCCTATGCGGATATAAAACCTTTGGCCAATACAAGTATTGTGCGGAAAACTGGTCGATATTTCATATTGACGCAGTGGTCCTTTACAAACTATGCTTTACTTAATATAGGGCGAGACCACTATATTAGCTTGCCTGATATTCATACATAGATATATGTACTCTTCGAGACTTTCCAGAGTCTAGTAGGACTCTTCCCTGTAGGGGGCAGGAAGCTCTAACATAGTTTATAGTTAGTTGAAAAGATGTATAACGGTAACATCTTAGGTCTCTAGGTCTAGTCGACCGGGAATAAATATCTCCGGGGAGTACGGCACGTTCTGAGAATCCACAGATACAGTAATGCTCTGGTACACTTCCATCAGGACGACATGGCTTGAGCCCAAAAAACGGATTTTGAGCGAAGCGAAAAATCTATTTTTGGGTGAGATAGCCATGTCGTCCTGATGGACCCGCCCTTGCCTTTCTAAGAAAGGGCTGTAGGACCCCTCCCTACATACAGTATCTGTAGCACCTCGTGTACGCTACAAGGAATACAGATGGCGCCAGGATTGGCGCCAGGCACGCATACGAATCGGGGGATTGGGAAGCCTTGGGAGCGGCTCCCCCCTTTTTCTTTCCCGAATTCGTATCTCGTCAATCTCCCTCCTACGAGACGAATCTCTATTCAGGTAGTAGATTGCCATGTGACGTGTCTAGAATACGTCCTCTGATATGTCGCGATATCCCTTTCACGAGGGATACTCGCTCCAGGAGTTAGAATTCTGGTACCTTAAGGTAAATTCTCTGGGAATATCGCCGTAGTTGTAATATACCCTAGGAAGCTACCCTATAGGAACTTCCATCAGGACGACATGGCTATCTCACCCAAAAATAGATTTTTCGCTTCGCTCAAAATCCGTTATATATATATATATATATATATATATATATATATATATATGTATATATATATATATGTATATATATATATATATATATGTGTGTGTGTGTGTGTGTATGTGTGTGTGTGTATTTAAATATAATGCTGTATGTGTTATGTATGTACATATATATATTCATACATGCATATGTACAATATTTTGTGTCGAATGTGTGTGTTTGTATTCAGCTAGGCGCTGTGTTGTTATTGCATCCCCATGCAAATCCATACGAGCATGCATTTGCCCACATCCACCACCATTGTTTCCATATTAGCAATAGGAGGCGAGGATCCTTGACCAGGCGGAATAATCTCCGAGAGGAAAAGGCTCATCGCTGCGGTGAGTAAAAGCCGTCCGGCCAATAGGATTATGGAATGGCCAAGTAATCCGGCCAAACCATCGTAATTAATGCAAAGTAAAACGCTTTCTCGGCATGGCTCTATGTGTATTTTGTCATGATAAATACAGCACCAGTGCTTAAAGTACGTAGTGTAGTTCTGTTTGTATATTTTGTTTAATGTTATTTGTGTTTTGTTACCTTTTTATTTTCATGTTTTCATATGTAGTCGCTTTGAGTGTAGATATTGAATTTGAACTTTTCAGAAATACGAATTTTTGTTTATTTAAAAAAAAAATTTTTTTGCGTTGTTTTATTCAAAATACTTTTTTATCATTGAAATGTTCTTCAAAACGGGTGTGGCTTTATTTAGTTCTTATTTCTGCTTCACAGACAATGCCCCATTCATTCTTCAACCACTAATCACAAGTTCCATTTTATAACATTCGGTGATAATTTATTCGCAAATATCATTCTCATTGACAAAATATAATCTGAAAACGGCAAGACACTTGTTCTGTAACAGTACAAATAATGTGAGCTTCTGCTTCAGTTCATACGCTTGGGTTTGTTTATGCCTGGGTAGGTGGGGGTGGGAGAGAAGATTGTTTTCATGTATTCAACTCAAGACGCTTCTTCTCAGTCGTCTCCTCAGGTGAGAGGCGAAGTAGGTCAACACATCTTTTTGCTCCTCGTTGTTCGAGCTGAATATAAATATGCTTCATCTAATTTCATTAAAAATTATCTTTGATAAATGAAACTATTATTGCTGTTCTTTTTATATTCCAGTTTTTCACTAACATTCTGACAGTATAATTTTATTTGTTTTCATTTCCTCAACCTGAAACGAATAGAAATTAGTAAGTTTTATGTTTTAGAATGCCAAGACTAGTTTATGAAGCAGGAATTTTATTTCAACAAGATGAAAATAATGAATGCAACACTATTTGGGCATCGGCTGTGTGGTTTATCTTGGATGTATTCTGGCTTCACATTTCATGTTGTCTCCAGATCTTTCGAAATGTATTGTAGGCTTTCAGTTATTTCTTTAAGGAATAATCCCTGACCGAATCTACCATTAAATATGTAGACATACCCATAAACATAAGTCATTCTTAAATTATTGGGAACTTTAAAAAGGCAAACTGCCTTGAGAAATTATATCTTCCTTTTCAATTTGATTGCCCGAAGCTGACCAACCGATTATCTCCCTTATTGTTATGAGTTTTGCATTGTGTTCGTTCCCATTGTGACCAGATTTGTTATGACCCTTGTTGATAATCATGTATATACTATCATTTGACCAGCAGAGAGAGTTGGGACGGAGTAGAGAAGGTGGTGTGAGGAGGTTTTTTTTTTTTTTTTTTTTTTTTTTTTTTTTTTTTTTTTTTTTTTTTTTTTTCCAACTAATACTCTGGCAGTATAATTTAATTTGTTTTGATTTCCTCAACCTGATGCGAATATAAATGTAGTTTTCAAATTCTCTTAGAATGGCAAGACTAGTTCCTGAAGCATGATGAGTACTTTGGAAACGACGAAATACAAAGTACACTGGAATAAAACTGAAAAAATGTCCCACCCTCCCCCAATTCCACCCCTCCTTCACATCTTGTCCTGTTCCACGTGGCTAGTTAAATTTATTTTCTTTCAAGTATTTTATTATTAAGCGAAAAAAAAATCATTTTGACATTTCATTTCCGCTCATATTCATGAAAACGGTATCATTATCATCGATGTTACTATTGCGGTTTACCCATCAGATAAAACTTAGATAAGCAATCCTATCTTAGTGCTTCAATTTCTTTGCTATAAACATCAGATTTTCGAATTAACGGGCAAAGAAAAAAGGGAAATTCCTGTCTGTTGTGTGTTTATAGGATGCACACTTACCAAAACATTTAGTCTCTGTCTTTTGATTGGTTACATATATGATATTTTATGTGAAAAAGTCAGTTGAACTTTATTCAGAAATATTGAAGGAAAAGTGCATGAAAATCAATAAGAATTACTGAAAAAATCTCTCTCTCTCTCTCTCTCTCTCTCTCTCTCTCTCTCTCTCTCTCTCTCTCTCTCTCTCTCTGTATCTGGTTGTAGGGTATCACAGGTTTGCGAGACTTTGGGGGGGGGGGGGGACCAATCGCCAGGAGAGCGGCACTTCGCATAATGCCCTTCGGGACGGTCGTTGACGGAGAGAGAGATTTACGATGTTTTCGATAAGAGGGAGACTGAAGGGGAAGGGAGGGTAGGAGGGGAGAGATGGGCCGATGGTGGCGGATAGGTGAAGATGTCCATTTGGTTGTTAGCACCTACACTTTTTCTTGCCTTTTTCTTCTTATCTGTAGGTACTACTTAATGTTTATGGTCTCTCTCTCTCTCTCTCTCTCTCTCTCTCTCTCTCTCTCTCTCTCTCTCTCTCTCTCCAATGGTTGAGCCTGGCAGTTATGGGAGATTTAATTGTGTATATTTATATATCATTTTTGGAGTTTTTCCTCGACTGTTTCCCATATACAAACAAAAAAAAATTGAAATATTTTGAATATAAAATATATTCTAAATTTTACCTTTATTCTATATTATGAAGTTTACAGCTTCATTCCTTCCCAGTCTATAAATCTTATTTCCCTGAAGGTTTGGATTATTTTCATGTTATGACTTCGCGTCGGGTTGTGCCCTTTATACGCTTTCCTGGTAAGATCTAGAGTGAACGTTTTATGGTGTTATTTCTTGGAGACAAAAACTTTTTTGTCTCTTTTAAGTTCCTTTCACAAACACAACTATATATTTTTTTCAACATTAGAAAAATATTTGCCTCTTTAAGTTTCGTTTACGCATGTGGTGCTGATTGTCTTTCTACCTATCATGTAAATATAAACACAAGTATATATTTTTTCAACAAGAAACCATAACAAGGGGTAGTTGCCTCTTTCGCACTTCAAAATTGATTAAACTATTTGTGTGCATGTAAATGTATATATACATTATATGTATTATATAAATATATATATATATATATATATATATATATATATATATATATATATATATATATATGTATTATATAAATATATATATTATATATATATATATATATATATATATAAAAATATATATATGTATATATTTATATATATATATATATACATATATATGAATTAATACACATATAATATATATACATATATATATTGTTATATATATATATATTATATATATATATATATATATATATATATATATATATATATATATATATATATATATATATGTGTATATGTGTGCGTGTGTGTGAGTAAGTGTATGTTTGTTAGCGAATATGTATGTGTGTAAACTTACATCCATACACGTTTACGTATCGAGGAATGTTTTTGCTTCCCAGACGCAGAGATCCGATGAACCGGCGGCTCTCCCGACCGAGAATATCGGAAATGATTAATCGTCTTTCATACTGATAAGAAATCCCGGAAACGGTTCTACGCTTGACTGCCTGATAAGAACCTTTAATAGCTGCGATTATCCCGCCTTTCTGTAACCGCTACTCTTGCTTACGCACGCGCACATACGCGCGCATGCATGATGCCAGCACGTCTCTAAGATTACATTCTTGTTGATGAATTTTCTGGAGATGTTTGTTTTTATTAGATATGACTCAGTTGAGTAAAAAAAAATAATAGTAATAATGATAATAATAATAATAATAATAATAATCTTAAAAATAGTAATATTTTTGTTAGAGCTTTTATTGTTTATATATGAAAAAAAATTGTTTTAATGTTACTGCTCTTGAAATATTTTAATTGTTCATTACTGTTCTTGTAGTTTATTTCCTTGCTTCCTCTCCTCACTGGGCTGTTTTCCCTGTTGGAGCCCTTGGACTTTTAGCAACCTGCTTTTCCAGCTTGGGTTGTAGCTTGGCAAGTAATAATAATAATAATGATAATAGTAATAATAATAATAATAATAATAATAATAATAATAATAATAATAATAATAATAATAATAATAATAATAATATTAATGGGATCGGAGAAGTCAGTAGTCCGAAAACAAATCTTGGCATTTTCTTCGATGGAGTTTCCTTGCATATAAATACGGACATATGTTCATATTCAGGTTATATACGATTTTAAAATCTATATACGTAAAGTAAAAGAACAATGTTAGATAATTTAATTCTAGATTATATGTAAATTATGAGGAAAGAAGAATCCTGTATGTTTAAACGTATGTGTATATTTTTCTGTTTAAAAAATTGTCTAGTAATATGAGCTGGGTTTCACATAGAGCTGTACATAAAACACTAAAGTCAGCCTGTGTAACCTCGGTATTTATTTTATTACTAAAGTGAATGATTAAAATTGGGGACTGTTTGGTTGTTAGTTAAATTTTTATGGTTTTTTTTTCCGTTTATATTTTGTATTTGATATGAAGTTCTATGCGTAAGCCTCCTTTAGAGGTTGTTGTTATTATTATTATTATTAGTAGTAGTAATAGTATTATTATCATTATTATTATTATCATTATTAGCTACAACTCTAGTTGGAAAATCCAAGGGTTCCAACAGGAAAAAATAGCCCAATGAGGAAAGGAAACAAGGAAATAAACGATATAAGAAATAACGGAAAATTGAAATAAAATAAAATGAGATAAATTATGGTGGGCGGTTTTGAATTTTTTATAAAATAATTTGAAAAAAACATTATTGAATCATTTAAAAGAGAACATGAACTTTTGCGATAAAATTGATCAGCAACTCGAATTTAACTAATGTTTTAAGGGTTTCTTCTTTTGATTATCATTGCTATGATCCTCATCGATATTGATGTTGTTATTGATATTTTTTCTTTTCAGTCATGACCATCAAGCCATGCTTCATTTATTGTCCTTTATTTTTGTTAGCTTACCATAAAAATACTGAGGAACAGTGAAAGGTTTAATATAACATAATGAATTTTTCGTTCCCTTTTCCGCCGACATTGCTCAATTAGAGAAATACATCATTTTCATTTGGATATATACACTAGACATTTCGGCGGGTTTAATTTTTGTGTGCATGTCGGCCGATTTGATAAATGTAAATTATTTCCAATCGTTTTACATGATGGAGAGACTAGACATTTTCGTTCCGTGTGGTAATTGGATTTCGGAGAATTTTATTTTCACTCGAATTATTTTATGAGAGGAAATAACTTCGTTTTGGTGAAAGGAACGACAATAATAAAGTTACAATAATAGTAATCGCAGAGAGGAGAGAGAGAAAAAAGGAGTAGAAATTAACATTGAAAGAATTAAAGGTGGGATTTTTTAAAAAATGAGGTGCAGGGAAATGAAAACAAAGGGTAATTGCAGAGAGGAGAGAGAGAAAAAAGGAGTAGAAATTAACATAGAAAGAATTAAAAGTGGGATTTTAAAAAAATAAGGTGCGGTGGAATGAAAACAAAGGGTAATTGCAGAGAGGAGAGAGAGAATAAAAAGGAGTAGAAATTAACATAGAAAGAATTAAAGGTGGGATTTAATAAAAATGAGGTGCAGGGAAATGAAAACAAAGGGTAATTGCAGAGAGGAGAGAGAGAATAAGAAGGAGTAGAAATTAACATTGAAAGAATTAAAGGTGGGATTTTTAAGAAAAATAAGGTGCAAGGAAATGAAAACAAAGGGTAATTGCAGAGAGGAGAGAGAGAATAAAAAGGAGTAGAAATTAACATAGAAAGAATTAAAGGTGGGATTTAATAAAAATGAGGTGCAGGGAAATGAAAACAAAGGGTAATTGCAGAGAGGAGAGAGAGAATAAGAAGGAGTAGAAATTAACATTGAAAGAATTAAAGGTGGGATTTTTAAGAAAAATAAGGTGCAGGGAAATGAAAACAAAGGGTAATTGCAGAGAGGAGAGAGAGAAAAAAAGGAGTAGAAATTAACATAGAAAGAATTAAAGGTGGGATTTATAGAAATGAGGTGCAGTGGAATGAAAAAAAAAGGTTATATTTAGCTATTGGCAGTAATAGTTGTGGGACCGTTTGTCAAACCACTTCATAAATTAAGGCTGCTAATCAGCTGCGCTCGTGAGGCACTTCGGCCCTAAATTTGATTTTACAAATGATAAGCAAATACACAAGCAGCTAAAACGGCAGCGAAAACAACAACAACGGTAATGATTATAGTGATATATTAGGGTATGGACTCCCCATAGGTGTCACTCCTGTTACATTAAATGCGAAATGCATATAAAAAAATATCTAGTTATCATTAATTTAGAAGACAGTTTTAATTTTACTCCGTAAATGCAGTTATTAATTCTCTCTCTCTCTCTCTCTCTCTCTCTCTCTCTCTCTCTCTCTCTCTCTCTCTCTCTCTCTCTCTCTCTCTCTCTCTCTGTTTGATAAGCAATTGTATCAAAACATTTATTTTCTTTATTCTTACAATAACTTGTGTAAGAAATCTGCCGTCAGCTAGTGTCGTTCTATTAAAAATAAATTAATATAAAATGTAATAAAAATCTACATCCTCGTTTTCAACTAATAGCTACCGGCAGGTCTTTGACTTTATATTAACATATAACTTGATGTTCTAAAGCCGAGTCACAGTTATGCCATTAAATGGTCATTTCACTATTCATAAGCTAGTTGCAGCTGTCTCTCTTATTTAGAGCTATTAGAAGCCATTCCCTTTCGTGAATGATAGTGACAGGTCATTATGTCGTTTTTTTTTTCTATCTCTCCTGAGGGGTCATTCTCTCTTTGTAGTTTGTACTGTGTCACTTAAATATGGACCTTGTTTCACTCCTTAGAGCTATTGGGTAATTCCTTTTGTTTCTTATAGCTACTGACAGGTCATTTCGCTACAGGTGAGAATCACTGAACCATTTAGAATCTGTAACTACCGCCAATTAATTTTTCTCATTGTAGCTTGGCAGGCTATCCCACTATAGAAATTGTCAGGTCATGTAACGCTACAAAAAAAAAAAAAAAAAATCCTATTCAGCTGATTAGGTTACTTCTCTGTTCCTAATTAGTGACATACTGGCTGTAATATTTCACTTGTAAAAATATTTAGCAAATTCTCCTACCGAAACAGGGCAATTAGTTTAGCCTCACTGAGTGGATCATAATTTGTTCAGTAACACCCATGAAGTAAAAGATTATCGAACCTTCTTTACAAATTGTTCTTAAAGAATAGGGTATTTTAATAAATTATCTGTTTCTTTCACACTCACGAATCAGCCTTTTTTCATTGATGTGACGCAGTATACTATAATTGATAACCTTTATACTTATGCCAATTTAAACCTGTCATCAGTTGCAACCATAAGGATTTTGAAATACGTACCTCCCAATGAAAAATACATGGAATACTTACCTATGTCTAGCTATTCGTGGACGAATGGAATACCTGTTAAACAGAATCATTGCTTTTAGAAGGAAAAAATGACTGTCGTAGCTGACACATTTTCCGGATGAAAAAGAATCTATCAGATAATATGAAGCCACTTCTATTTACACAGCTACTTTAATTTATGAGTTGTGCAGGAGTCCGTCGTTAGCTCCGATGAAATGTCATCGTATTATCTGAAAAGGGCTGTTGACCAACTAACATCAACTTGATTAGTTATTTTTTTTATCTGTAATTCTATCATAACAGATCTCAAAATTTGCTTGATGAATTATTGGCGGGCTATATCTTGGTAAAATTCTTCATTATTATTATGGGAGAAATCTTTGCAATAATTTTTACCATTTCAATCAGGGTTTGGTGGCCTGTTGGAAACGTCCCTACCTGGTGATCTGCCGGACTGGTGTTCGAGTCCCGGTCAAGGTAGATAGTTTTTTGTAGTGTCAGTAACCTCACCATCCCTGTGTGCTAAGGATGGGGCCTTGGGGGAGCTTGTGGGTCTACCTGCTGAATCATCAGCAACCATTGCCTGGGCCCTCCTGGTCCTAGCTTTGATAGAAAGGGGACTTGGGCGCTTCATATGTACATATGATCAGTCTCTAGGGCATTGTCCTGCTAGGGCATTGTCACTGTCCCTTGCCTTTGTCATTAATGAGCGACCTTTTAAAGTACGGTGCCAAGTGATCTTCTTTGGAGTTTCCATTGACATATTTGTTTTCATTGCCATGTTATAAACAACTGTCATACCTCCCGCTGTTGTTGAATTTATTTTTTACATTGATAAAAGCTTTACGAGATCATGTTGACGTTCACAAATAGAAGACAGTCAAAATAGTTGGGGGATTATTTTGAATGTATGGAAGGAATCTCTTCATCTAAAGAAAGGATAATATTTAGAAAAGGGACATCGGATAATTGATCTTTATCTCAGACAAACCTAACAGTTTAGTTGATAAATAATTGTAAATGTTTTCTTTAATCAGAAATGTGCTGGAAGAAATAATGTTCAATGATTTCTAACTCAATGATTTCTACCTGTTGATGTTATACTAGAGTTCAGTGACAATACTTTATTAATGATATAAAAAAAAAACTAATGGAATAACCGATGCCAAGAAATCATTCGGTTATAATAAATGTAGTTTTTCTATAAAAGAAAAAATTCTGGGGCACAGAACCTAATACATAAAACCTATAATGTAGTAAATAACTCAAAACCTATTTTCCAATAATATTCGTATAGAAATATACTGCTGCTATGTAAGTGGGCTCTTATGCCTTTTAATCAACCACATTATTCACAAAAGATTTAGTACCAGTAGCTACAACAAGATTTTGTCCTGCTGGTGATGAGCACAATCAAAATAAATACAAAGTGCCTTATTGGCAATGTCTCTGCTTGGTGATCTCCAGACGTGGGTTTAAGTCCACTCAAACTCTCTAGTGTCTGCAACCTTACCATCCTTGTGAGCTAAGAATGAAGGTTCTGGGGTAGCCTAAAGGTCTACCTGCTGAGTCATCAGCAGCCATCACCTGGCCCGCCCTGGTCCTAGCTTGGGTGGAGAGGGGACTTGGCGCTGATCATTGGATAAATGGTCAGTCTCTAGGGCATTGTCCTGCTTGCTTTGGCAATGTCACAGTCCCTTGCATCTGACATTCATGAGCGCCCTTTAAACTCTCTCTCTCTCTCTCTCTCTCTCTCTCTCTCTCTCTCTCTCTCTCTCTCTCTCTCTCTCTCTCACAACGGTATGACCAGTGTTCCCTTACCTTACCAAACGAGGAGAGAACAATATTCCTGTTTTGACTTAAGTAATTTACTATGTTCCTGGTAGTCATTCGACTGTTGTCGGTACTAAGTATAATGAATAGATAGAAAAAGAGAGAAGATAGAGAAAGGCACAGTAGATGTAAGTTATCGAGCACTGTATCAAAATGTATAGTGTCATGTAATTACGTAAGAGGGGGATGGTCTCGGAAGATGTGAAACTATTCCTATGAACAATTGTATTCGGTCGTTTAATTATCTGTTTTTGTTATAACTATTGTATGCGTCTGAATAATGTTGACTATGAAAAAGTATAATTTAAAATGATTTAATTTCTCAAAAACTTATTGTTCTTTCTTTTTGACTTGATAAGAAACCTAGGATGGAAATTAAGTTCACAAGCAATTCCAAACATGAGTCTTAGATATATGATTTTATATATGTAAATGATTTGGGGGAATTGCTCTCATTTAATTGTTGTTTTTTGTTGTATAGCTAGGACAAAAATAATCAGACGATTATGCTCATGCTGTCATGCGGTGCTCTATAGATTTAGATTCAAGTGTTGGCGGCATTTTATTGTCATTGGTTTTTTATGCTTTCTTATGGATAAATTTACTAAAAACTAGCACGTTTACGCACTCCCTCACTTATCTGTCAAGGCTAACCAGGACAATCTTTTACCTTAGAAAAAAAAAATATTTTGGGATTAAAGTTATGAACCCAAAAAGGGCGACTTGCTGAATCAGCTATGTACAGGTAAATGTAGATGAAGGTACACAGGGAAGATGATTTAACACATGTTTTACTAATAAGTGGTTTCCTCTAAAAGTGGTGACACCACAGGAAAAATGAAAACAAGACAACAATCACAGCCACGTTCGACCTTAAACTGCTTAGTAAAAAATTAAGACCCTATACAGAAAGTCAATTACTTTTTAATTCCTTCACATACTGTACTTATAGGAAAGGCTTGTCATTAGTGCATCGACCACTCTAAACACATTTTTCCACTCACATATGTCTTGCATTCCCTTTTGCACTTTCTGAATATGAAAATCCTTTCCTTTTTTTTCAATTCAGGTATTTAAAGTCATCCAACTACATGTTACTCTTATTCCTTGTCTATAGCTTTTACCCATCTCTCTATGGGATTGCTGTTTCATGTCAACCTTTTTATGCATAACGTCTCAGGAGTTGAGAGCATCCCTTGAAAATGAGTTAAGTTAGAACATTTCATGCTGAATGTAGAGGTAGAGTTGGAAACATGCTCTGAAAAAGGGGTCAAATTGTGTGTAGAAATATTCTTAGAAAAAAAGGCAGAGTTGAAAATATCCCTTGAGGAATAGGTGTAAAACTTTCCCTATAAAGAGTATAGTTGAAATCGTCCCTTTGAAGGGGATCAGGTTTAAAATTCAATAAAAATAGGTAGCATTGCCTAATTTCCTTATGGTGATTAACATTGAAACCATCCTAGGGCAAAAGTAGAGTTGAAATATTCCTTGAGAAAATGTGATGGTTTTAATGCTTCCCTGAAAAAAGTAGCGCTGAAAACATCTTTTAAATAACCCTTCACTTAGAAAATTTCCTTTTTGCTCACTTGCTGCCTCCTTATCAGTCCTGCGCATCTTGGTCTTTTAATCTTTTCACCTACATGTTATTTGCTTGCTGTGTTCCTTTCCACCTGAATTTTTGCATTCCCCTTCTTCTCCTTCCACCCACCTCTATGTTAATGACCCTTATACAAACTTGATCCTTTTCTCTTTGCATAACGTAACAAAACCATTAACCTTTTTTGATACTTTCATTACTTTGGTCCCCTAATGAAATAATTTCTGATCCTATCTCGTCTCGTGACTCCACACATTTATTTCAACAGCTACATTGCTGCCACTTTATTTTTCATTCTTGTTGCATATGATTTCTGGTGACCATCTTTTCAACCGAGCACTAATCAGTATGTGATTGATATCTAAGGCCATACTTCCATGCTGTGGTGATCCTAGGTATTTAAGAATTCAAGTTTTATATATATATAGATATATATATATATATATATATATATATATATATATATATATATATATATATATATATATATTTATATATATATATATATATATATATATATATATATATATATATATATATATATATATATATATATATAAAATCCAAGCCCTATTTCACTGTATCCTATCTGCTTTCTCCTCCCATCCATAAGTATTCTGGCTATGTCCTACTCATCTTCAGGCCTCGATCTCCAAGTGTCTGGCTGTAATTTTATAACTTCAACTCGACTCCTCTATATAAATCTAACAAAACAATGTCATCCACTCCAAGGAACCTCCTCTCTATTATCTGATGCTATGATGTTCATCACTAGGTCGAAGTTGTAAGCCTGTAGACTTTTTCTGTAATTCCAACTGCATTATCTATTTCTCTGGTATTAACTTTTGCATTCAAATTATTGAGCATTATCTGCCTTTTTCTTTGTGAGCTGTGATCCAGCCAGGCTCAAATTCAGAAACATTCAGCTTTACTTTCACTTTTTTTCTGTACAAATTTGTTGTTGAGAATCATTATTTACCCTCACAGGCTTTTCTGTTTACAATTATTTTCAATCATTTAAGCCTTTGTACTTTTCAAGACCACACAATCCACTACCTCCTTTGCTTGTACACCTGACAGATTTCTTTTCCTTCTTACTCATGAACAATCAATTCATTTAGTTTGATTTCACGAATTTCCATAAGTCCAGCTCACTCTTCTTAACTACATCTGCCATTCAACACTTCTCCTCATGTCTACCTCATTAACTTTTATTCGTGTATCAGATGTTGGTGTTTCTGCTTCTTGTCTTCAGAGAAAACACCCATCTCTCTCTCTCTCCTCTCTCTCTCTCTCTCTCTCTCTCTCTCTCTCTCTCTCTCTCTCTCTCTCTCTCTCTCTCTCTATATATATATATATATATATATATGTGTGTGTGTGTGTGTGTGTAGTGTTCAATAAAAACTGGTATCCAATTACAAAAGTGGGTTGTAGAATATGAACTTCCCACGGGCCTACCAGACCTTGACGAAGTGCAACACCAATGAGCCACGTGACCTCATGGGCTGATTGCACCTACTCAAAATAGGCGATAAGGTGACATCTCTGAATATTCCAACATTTGCTGTCCCCCTTTAACAGAAAGAAAATGTAACGCAGTGATCATTGTGGCTGAAAACTATCAAAACATTGGCCGCTATATACACGGTACATAGACACATTGAACCCTCTATAAACAATATTTTCACACACGTTGTTAGCTAACTGGGGATAACGCTTTATCCCTTTAAACACTGGCCTCAGCCAATTTTTTCCCCCTTGTGCGTGCATGCTACTGCTTAGTATAGAAACGAACTATCAGAAACATTCATTATTCAAGCTGTAATTTACCGACTTTTATATGTGCCCAAATATGTTTGCATCAGCCAGCGTAAACGTTCCACTTACTCCATCGTTCTTTTATCTTAATGGCCGGAAAGCGAACCTTGTGAGTGAAGAGGGGTTTTCAAGAACGATAGCCGAGTCGTGATCAATTACTGAAGTTACTCTTAACGCATTTAATTCATTTTCTGTTGTTGATGAAGTGCTTAATTGTTGGTAATGTCTTTTCCGTCGTCGTTTTCTCTTTCTTTCGATCTTGGTCTTTCAGGGTCACTAACATATTTATCTTTTGAATCTTTCATCGCAATGGGCAAATTTATGTCATTAGTAAATTTTATTATATTTGTCTATAGAATTTTAAGTTTTCTCATTGACGATGGATTGATAGAAAAAGTCCTAAATATACTATTGAAATAGTGATATATATATATATATATATATATATATATAATATTATATATATATATATATATATATATAAATATATATATATATATATATATATATATATATATGTATGTGTGTGTTTGACGCTTTCGTATTATCTAGGATGGACTCCAAATAATAACCAATACATAGGTCGCGGTTACATTCATACTTCCATTGTTTTATAGCTGATGAACCACAGTACAGAAAACTTCAACAAATTTATGTGTGTGTGTGTGTGTGTGTTAATCAGCTTGTATCACCTTATAGAATTGCCTAATAACATACTGTTCGTACCCTCATCAGAGTGTTATGGGAGGAAATTGCTAGCCTTTACCAAGATCCAGACAAAACACCTATACGCGCAATGTATATATGTGTGTGTATTTGTATGTACAACTGTGTCTCAAATGGGAGTCCAACAGTTGTAGGGAATAAATATTCAAAGGGAAATTCATTTATAAGAGGTTATATGCTAGAATTGAAACCTATGCTCAGAATCGAAACAAAATCAGAACGAAGACTTGCTCTGTTCACCTATCAAGAGAGATAAGTTGGTACATAATTTTAGAATAAGAAACTCAGTCATGAATGATGTGTTCAATGGTGTTTGCAGATGATACGGTCAGATAAACATTTGATATTTTTTAAAAGAGAAGAGGAAGCTAGAAATGAATTTAAGCAAGAATAATTTTAATCATTATAAATGACGGTCAGGAGGGGGGTTGGAGAAATTTTAATATCAGTATAGATATAGTTGATTTATGTAAGTGTTTGGAGTAAAATATTCGGGTAAGGGTTAGTCAGTTGACTGGGGAACCCACCCAAAAAAAGGAAGTAGGATCATCACAAGTTTGGAATAGAATTGAGTAGAAGCAAAAGTCAAAATGTTTGAAGGTAATGTTAAGTAATTTTTTTTCTTTTAAATTCAAATTTGAATGGTATAATAATGTGAGGGACACAAAAGAAATTATTTACATACGTGATTGGAAGTATGGTGTATAAAGCCTTGAAAGGATGGGAAATGGAGATATATATGGCCGTGGTAAAAAGATTAACATATATTGGAAAGTGGGATCAGTGTTTCTAGTTGAGAAATGGACAACAATGTGTGTGAAAAGTTTATTATAATTATTATTATTATTTTTGTTGTTGTTGTTGTTGTTGTTACAAGGAAAGCTATAACCCTTAATCGAAAATCAGATTGCTAC
>NC_090747.1:89094385-89103503 GCF_036898095.1 Palaemon carinicauda
TTTTCTTTCTTTCTTTCTCTACGGAACTCCATGATACAACTCATGTTTATTGAATACGAGTAACTGTTCGGGTCTTTCGTGCTGTCGTTTCCATTGAACTCTTCGAGACAAAACTTTCTGTATTTTTTATTCTTTTCTTTAGACAAGCAATATACAAATTCATCTTGAATTGTTTCTTTGTGAACCGTTACTTCAAGAGTTCTATTTTGAATGCGCTGTTGATGGGTGGAGACGGTAATTGAGAAAAAAAAATAGGTAACAAATATGTGAGGATGTCCGCTTAGTTCTCTGAACTGTGCATAAACACATGTGCACTCGACACACACACACACACATATATATATATATATATATATACGGTATAAATATGCATTCACCATATAAAAATTTTATGTGTGTGTGTATATATATATATATATATATAAAGTACAGATATTTCATTAATATCAGTTACCGTTATTTGCGAATAATTTTGACCCACAATTTCGACTCTATGAAAGTCCAAATTACAATATATAAGAATAAAGTGCTCTTGTCCTGGCTTTAACTACAAGTAGTCCTGATTGACGTAGTCATTGATGTCTAGGTAGATTAACTTACCTCATATAATGTAGTGAGAGAAATTCACTCTCAAAGTACCAAATATATATATATATATATATATGTATGTGTATATATATATATGTGTGTGTGTGTGTGTGTGTGTATGTGTGTGTGTGTGTGTGATATATATATATATATATATATATATACATTTACATATACACATATATAATCAGCCATAAATAAATATTCCACTGTATGACAAAGGCCTCAGACATGCCCTTCCACTCCCGTCTGTATATGGTCTTTCTATGCAAGTCTATTTTCTTGGTAAATTTTCTTAGTTCGTCAATCCTTTGTCTTCTCTAGGAACTCATTATGTTTTTCTATTGTCTTTTACACTCTATGTCCTGCTCATGCCCATTTCTTACATGTTAGAATATCCTCTACTTTAGTTTTCTCCCGTATCCATTTTGATCTTATTTTGTGTTATTTCCATCGTTATTCTTTCCATTGCTCTTTGAGTTGTAGCTACCTTATATTCAAAGGCTTTAGTAAGGCTTCAGGATTTTTATTCATATGTTAAAATAGAGAAAATGGTATTTTACTTTTCATAATTTCATTTTGTTTACCAAAAGCTCTCCATCTCATGCTTATACTTCATTTAATTTCGGTTTCATATTATAATTATTTTTATTATTATTATTATTATTATTATTACCCGCTAAGCTACAACCCTAGTTGTAAAAGCAGGATGCTATAAGCCCAGGGGCCCCACGAGAAAATAGTCCAATGAGGAAAGGAAACAAGGAAAAATAAAATATTTTAAGAAGAGTAACATTAAAATAAATATTTCCTATATAAACTATAAAAACTTGAAAAAACAAGAGGAAGAGAAATTATATAGGGTAATGTATCCTCAAGCGAGAAAACTCTAACCCGAGAGACAGTACAAGACCATGGTACAGACTAGAGAACAATGGTTTGATTTTGGAGTATTCTCTTAGAAGAGCTGCATACCATAGCTTAAAAGTGTATTCTACCCTTACCAAGAGGAAAGTAGCCACTGAACAATTACAGTGCAGTAGTTAACCCCTTGGGTAAAGAAGAATGGTTTGGTAATCTCAGTGTTGTCAGGTGTATGAGGACAAAGGAGAATCTGTAAAGAACAGGTCAGACTATTCGGTGTATGTGTAGGCAAGGGGAAAGTGAACCGTAACCAGAGTGAAGTATCCATTGTAGTACTGTCTGACCAGTCAAAGGACCCCATAACTCCCTAGTGGTAGTATCTCAACGAGTGGCTGGTGCCCTGACCAACCTACTACCTAGAAATCCTGGGGGAAACTTAATGTCAGCCCTAAGTACATATATTCATTAAAGAAAATAAATAAGTTTGTAGTGGATTATCTTATGCAATGTATGATAGGGTTGTCTAGCTATTTCTCCTGTTTGTGTGTGAAAATATTGAATGCAGATGAAATAGTGAACGTTGTAAAGATGAATGTTCTTAATATTACATATCATTAAAAGATAAATATCAGTACTTAATATCTTGGAAGGGCAAGAGTTTATTTAATAGAGGTGAATGATGCTGTTCTGTAATAGAATTCAACGTACTGGTGGTGGACCATTTTAATATGTGTATGGCGTGCATAAGGTTGTATACACACACACACATATATATATATATATTATATATATATATATATATATATATATACATACACACATACATACATACATATGTGTTTCTGAATGGGGATACCTTAACGTGGTGAAAGGGTTTGTGTACTGCCCTGATCACCTAAGCTGTACTAGACAGGGCCACCTATGCTAGGTATGTTGCTCTGAGCAATCAGACTTAAGTCTCTTATCATCACCAATTTGCAGTGGCCAGCCTGGTGATATAGTGGCCACATCTCAGACATGAATAAAGACATGTCTGATACCCTTTGTCTTTCAGTGGACTAGAAACGGCTGCATTTGTTGTTGATGTGTATATATATATATATATATATATGTATGTATATAAAAAGAGAGAGAGAGAGAGAGAGAGAGAGAGAGAGAGAGAGATGCTGTATAGCTATAGGAATCAATGTGATAAGGAAAAGAAGACTTAGAAAGTACTGAGTATACGACTTGAATGAGGAATGAAAAAATCAAGCTTTCACTTCGCACTACCTCTATGATAAGTTACACAAAATTGTGTAAATATGTGCAAATTCCTTACGGTATTAACAAATAATTTTATGGGAAAAATTACACATCTGGTTGAGTAAACAGTATGTTCAGCCCACGTCAATTTATTAATAAGAAATAAATAGTCGCTTTAAAAGGTGTCTTTTTTTGTCTTTCAATAGTTTTGACTTGTTATGTTTTAGATAATTATTGGAATGTTGATTGATTGATTGATTTTCTATTTTCTGGCATCCTGACATCTAAGGTTATTGACTCCGTTATTGGATTGTAATGAGAAGAATTATTGATAAGCTTATGTTTGTGTATTATCGATGAAATTTGTGCTGATAAAGAGTAAAATAAATGACGAAACAACTGTTTAGTTATATTTTTTTAGAATGCAGGAGTGTTTCTGAATTTCAAATCGTAATTAAGTAACTTTTCTTATTTTATTTTCATAAGGAGAGCAAAAGGACCTTATCAGTATCAGGCTTTAACTGAAAACCACCAAAAATTAAAATAGATAGGCCCTTGCAGAGGGGAAGGGGCTAGAATTGGCATGTGAGTTTCTAATGTAAACAGTAAAAATATTAGTGATAAATTCGACCACCGACTTGTATTCCCCTGAAGTATTTTTCTTTCTTCTCACAATTCATCAGATTTAATTCTTAGAATAGACAGATACATTGTGCCACATGAGATTTTAGTACACGCGAAAGGACGAATATAACTATCTATTAGGTAACAGATTTGCTTATGTCCTAAAGTTAACTTTTGTTGTTTTCACCGATGAGGGTTTTATTGGCACCTAAGAAACAAAGAACATAATTTTTTGATGCGCCTTATTATGGACTCTTCAAAAGATTAAAGCTTTTAAATATTTTCCTTCTTTGGCAACTAACTACATCTAGACAGTTACGAAAATTGATAATGTGTTCAGCAAGATGAAAATCCCTTTTCTTTGTAACCCAACATTAAGGATTGCAATATCTTATGTTGATTTAGACAGTCAATTATGTCCTTGCTTATAAATTTCGTAAGAAATTATGTATCTACATCTAAGTAATTAATACGAGAATTACTTGACTTTTTTATATAAATAAGATTTCGGAAGCCTTGCGAAGATAAGATCTTATACGAAAATGGTCTTCAGGTTGTGGTTGGTTAAGGGAATTGTGATTATGAATAATCTATCTGTATATTCTGGCGAGTCACTGCTTTCCAATTAGGCAGATAGAAATGGAAAATTCCCTCAACGCTCTAAAATTTCCCAAATTTCAAATTTTTATAATTATAATAATTTCATCGTTTTGAAATGAGATTGTTAAAATTTTTCGCAGTTATAAAATTAGGTTTAATTTTTTATTCTTTTAAAATTTTTTATTTTCCATCCAAAGTCAACCCGCTGAACATAACTCTCTCTCTCTCTCTCTCTCTCTCTCTCTCTCTCTCTCTCCCAAAAAAATTCTTTCAAGGGGTTGGTTTATCTATTTTTATCGGTATCACTTTTTTCTCTTCTTACTTTTTCCTTCAAGCATTGTCAATAAAGTCATTGGGCTGTCTATTCCATCGTCAGTCTATTTTGGAAAAATTAACTCTCTCTCTCTCTCTCTCTCTCTCTCTCTCTCTCTCTCTCATTGGATATGAATATATTTTTCTGTATTTGATTACTTCAATCAACATTAGGGTAGAAAAGTTTCGTGACCTCTTTATGACGATATTTTGTAACCACATTAAAGGAATCAATTACATTTTTGGGAAATAATTATATTTTTTTTCTGTCCGATGGTCTTCAATGTTTTACTCCAATCAAAAGTTCTTAATCATTATAGAATGATATGTGAAAATACATTTACAGCATTACATGGTAGCTATTTCATTAACATTTAAACAGAGTCATATTACATCGATAAAACTATTAAATCATTTATAAGAATCCTTTAGTATCATTTAACTTTTCGTGTGATGAGATTGCTTTGTTTTAGTGTGAAAATAGACAGTGGACGTTTAAAGGCCACTCATGAATGGCAGAGGTAAGGGACAGTGACATTGCCCTATCAAGCAGGACAATGCCCTAGAGACTGACCATATATACATACGATTAGCACCCAATTCCCCTCTCCACCCAAGCTAGGACAAGGAGGGCAAGGCAATGGCTGCTGATGACTCGGCTGATATACCTATAAGCTCCCCCCCAAACCCCCCCCCCATCCTTAGCTCACAAGGATGATGAGATTCCAGCGACCAAATAAACTAGTGAGTTTGAGTGGGATTCGAACCTCAGTCTGGCATTCACCAGTCAGGGATATTAACACATCGGCCACCACAACCTTGTTTTATATCATTGTGTGTGTGTGTGTGTGTTTTTTTTTTTTTTTTTTTTTGACTCAAATTACATTGTAATAAATAGTATTCCATATCTGAATCTTCTTATTCATGTTTTATTATGGTAGGCATAATTTTTTTTCTCTCTCTCTCTCTCTCTCTCTCTCTCTCTCTCTCTCTCATATAGACCTTAATTGACGTTAAAGTAAAGGTCATAACAATTACTGCCTTCTCCTCCTCTTTAGAAATCTGTGAGACGATGATAGAAGTGCGTGATACTTGTCAGTGGCTTCATAGAGATAAACTTTTTAATTCATTTGCCCTTTGAGCAGTGACGCCGGTGTGAATTATGATTTATGTTATTACAGAAATTCTCAGCCACTTTAAACAGACTGACGTGTTTGAAACAACTTATGGAGAAATCTAACACAATTTCTTGTATAGTAATGATATCAAGTAAACAAATAAAACGGAAGGTTTTGAGAGCAACGTTCAGTATTTTTTTTTTCCTTTTTACAGGAGATGATGAGTAGAACTTAATGGAATAATTAGGCAGAGTGATTTAGACATTTAATATGTGCCTGCAATAAAAACTCGCCAGGTAATTAACGATTGTGTTTAATGACTTCGCTAACTGCTTTTTGCACTTTTATGCGTCCTAATATTTTTCCCTTGTAATTAAAGGATAATGAGATTAACTTTGCTAATTCGGGCATATAAAGCAGCTGACATTTGCGTACATTGCCCGACTTTGGTGACTGGAGGGACCTTGCTCATTGCACAATTTTTCGAATAACACTGGTCAGAATTGTCATTCTGAAAGATTACTTGTCTGGTATTCGTTCTGGGAATTGAGTCAGGTTCAGTGCTTCTTGGATGAGCTTGATCAGAACTTCTTTAAAACTCTATTAGTGCACTGTGCTTACAATCTGCATTACACACATTTATGTATTTACACATGTAATGATGTACCTGTAAATTAGAATAAGTCACATGTCACACATTTTGTTTTCCAGATAGCATTAGTCATTTAATTGATTGACGAATTTAACCACATTTTCTATCAGATGAGTTAAAGTAGTCATAGAAAAGTATTTAGGTTAAGGGCCTGGTAACCTTATGACAAAGTTAGCTTTTAGTCTTTAGTATCCATAACACGAGAGTTTAGTTCAATTAATTCAAGTCTGCTGGCACTCCCTGGACATTACTTTCACAGTGTGGAAACGGTGCTAGTTTCACTGTACGCGATTGCCAATGACATTGCTCAGTATGTACACACGCACACACACATATATATATAGATATGTGTGTTTTTTTGTATTGTGTGTGTGCATATATATATATATATATGAATGCAGTAATAACCGAATGATCTCTCTCTCTCTCTCTCTCTCTCTCTCTCTCTCTCTCTGTGTGCCTTGCTTTGGTTGAACGGCGATTCGAAGCATCGATATATCATGCGAGACTTCAGATTTATGAATTTTTTCGTCCCTCATTTTCTCCAGCGAGCCAAAATCACCAAAAGTTAAAAAACCCAATATCAACATTGCAGTGATATAAGAGGCCTCCGGAGCTGTTTGACGGATGTAATGAGTATTTAAATAGCCTTGTACTTGAACGATTTATTAGCCGTGCGAGAGAACGACTGTCATTACGCCGGGGTCCCGTTTAGTGCCTGGGGGTGGGAGGAAGGAGAATCTAGTGCTGTTGTATATTTATTCATCTCAGTTGTCTTGAGGTGAAATGTTGATTTATGTTGTAAGTTCATATCTCATTGCTTTATAAATAAGATTAATAATTAATGATTATGGGTATAATGATATTATAGAGTCTATTTCATGATGTAGTTTATAGTTTATATGTGAAATGTTTATTTAGATGCTGTTACTGTTCATAGAATATTTTATTTTAATTGTTCATTATTTTCTTGTAGTTTCCTTATGTCTTATCCTCACTAAGCTATTTTCCCTGTTGGAGCCCTTGTGGTTATAGCATTCTGCTTTTCCAACTAGGGTTGTAGCTTAGCAAGTAATAATAATAATAATAATAAATGATAATAATGATAATGATAATAATATACTTGGTGTTCTGTCATTATTATTTATATTAATATAAGAGGATCAGAATACAGAAATTCAATCATAGTGTTCACGGTATCTGATCAATATCCATGGTACGGACATGCAAACTCATAAATTCTTATAATAATTTGCGCTACCACGTTTTGTAATATATATCTAATCAGACAGTCCAGTTTGGTACCATAACATTTGCACCGTATGTAATTGGAAACTTATTGAAAATCATGGAAAGAATTACATTGCAAAAATATAAACCATTATACCTTGATTAAGACGAGTTCTTTATTATTTTTTACACCGTATATAGTTGGAAATTTGTTGAAAATCATGGAAATAATTACATTGGAAAAGTATTAACCATTATACTTTGATTAAGACGAGTTCTTTATTATTTTTATGAAACGCATAAATATTCATACGAAACTACAGTTAAAAAAAAGGCACTAATTGTATGAGAAAATAGACACATACAATAAAGTAAAGGATGATGTATTAAAAAAATGATATTACAAGAATATTGAAAGCATGTACAGGTATAAGAGAGGGTGGAAGACGAAAGTGAGAGGATTACGTCATACACATTTGATGTTATTTGTGGCTGAGCGAAATGTGTTATGTATTGTAGGGTTGATTTTATTTGCCCCGTCGCACGTCAAGTACTCTGAAAAACAAGTCAACAAGTTACTGCTGTAAATAGAGCCGTCGTGTTGGAATTTGACTGTTCTGTATTTCAGTCGATTTTGTACATTTATTTTTTCCCAGTTACAGCTAAGTGAGAAAAAAAAATGATTTATGTTGCATTTTTTAATACACGAAAAATTTGAATTTATATATATATATATATATATATATATTCTATCTATCTATCTATCTAAGTATATATATATATATATATATATGTATGTATGTGTGTGTATGTGTGTGTGTGTTTGTGTGCCAAGATAGATAATGCAAGTTCATCTACCTTGACTATGTGACAGTGGATATATCAAGACATCCTTTGTTAAACAATAAAAAAATTCGTCAGCCAGGAAAGATAATTTCTCATGACCACAGAATGTGGTCATGCCTGCTGCAACGTATACTGAGTTATATTTGCGTGAAATAACGATCAAAAGATATCCAGACAGGAAATTACACTTTTATTTGTGGGGTCTTTTTTGGCAGTACATTTCTTGAACATGAAATTTTCCATTATTCATTTCCTTAGCTTATCTTATGAGCCTCTTGAAGTAACAAGCAAATTATTATTATCATTATTATTATTATTATTATTATTATTATTATTATTATCATTATTGATTTATTATTGTTGTGGTTGATGTTGTTGTTGTTGTTGTTGTTGTTGTTAATATTATTATTATTATTATTATCATTTAGATTTAGATTTAAGTGTTAATAACAATTATTATTATTATTATTATTATTATTATTATTATTATTATTATTATTATTATGGTTGTTGTTGTTGTTTTTGTTATTGTCGTAAATGTACTTTCTTTATTATATTACTACAGTTATCAATAATAATAATAATAATAACAACAACAACAATAATAATAATCTCCTCGCTGATAAAAATAAGTATTTATCATACAGCAGGAACAATTAACTTGGGAGTAATGGTGTTAGGCATAATTATCATATTTATAGCCACGGTCATTACTGTAATCACTATAGTGAAATATTACCTTAATAACACATCATTAATCTGCTTTATAAACTTATAATAAATTGTGAACCATGGCTCACTGGTTATGCTTATTTTCTACAGAAAATAAATGAAATGACGTATAAACAAAATAATGAATATTTAGAAAAAATACCTTATGAACTGGTCTTCCCCTCTTTGTTTACAAATAATTATAATATTTTTTTATTATCACAGGTTCTTTTAAAAGATACAATATTATTGTGTGTACATACACACACCTCTATATATATATATATATATATATATATATATATATATATATATATATATAAATATA
>NC_090747.1:89104003-89106503 GCF_036898095.1 Palaemon carinicauda
TAAATAATTGAAAATTCCTCTTTGCTTTATCATCCTTTGATTATTATTTTTCTTTTAATTTTAGATGGTTTTTTTTTTTTTTTTTTTTTTTGCGTTTTCATTAACCTTGGTTCCAAAGCAAGGGAGATATCATGTACAGCAATTTAGCTGATGGACTGCCACAAACAGCAGAGCCTTTCGTGTTGTATAAATGAGAGAGAGAGAGAGAGAGAGAGGAGAGAGAGAGGAGAGAGGAGAGAGAGAGAGAGAGAGAGAGAGAGAGAAGGTCCAGTAAAAACTAGCTATTAATGATTTTTATTATTAATTTGTTATTAGTATTGCTGTTATTTTAGTAATCCTAATTGTAATATATGAATAATTCGAATTATTATTATTATATTTTTACTATTATTACTATTACTTGTGCTATTTTTAGTAATAGTATTATTATAATAGCTAATTGTATATTATACCCATTACCCGTCACGAGAAAAAAGTAAAGATCTCATAAAAAGTAATGATTGTTCTCTTTACGTGTTTCATAGAAGAACAATCTAATGCACTAAATCTTTTGCAATTAAGTGATAAATTATCCATGCTCCTTTTAATTAACCTTTACATGCGCATATGATGTTGTATTGATTACTTACCATTCTTTACCACTTTGTCTATCTCATTTTTTATTACTAATTCAACTTTCCTCTTTCAAGAAAACATTATTGATTTTTCTCTTTATATTTGTTTAGCCTTACTCTCTTGCTCTCTTTAACTAAAAGAGAATATTTCGTTCCCATTCTCTCTCTCTCTCTCTCTCTCTCTCTCTCTCTCCTCTCTCTCTCTCTCTCTCTCTCTCTCCTCTCTCCTCTCTCTCTCTCTCTCTCATTATAAATTATCATTACTAGCTAATCTACAACCCTAGTTGGAAAAGCAGGATGCTATAAAGCCCAAGGGCTCCAACAAGAAAAAATAGCCCAAGCCCAGTGAGGAAAGGAAATAAGGAAACAAATAAACTACAGAAAGTTAATGAACACTTTAAATGAAATATTTAAATAACAGTATCAACTTTAAATATAACTTTCATATATGAACTATAAAAAGAGACTTGTGTCTGCCTGTTCAACATAAAAATATTCGCTACAAATTTGAACTTTTGAAGTTCACCACCTTAGTACCAAACACCTATTTTCGATTGGATTACAAAACATGATTAATTACATAGAAACACACATATGCAGTTACCTGTCGTCATGCAATAAAACACACAAGCGCACAAAGAAACCAAGCGAAAGGCAATTGCCTACTGTATAAAGACACACACGATTGCATGGCCATGCGGTCATATCATCCACAAAAAGACCTAGCAATAAAAACGGATAAATGGACCTAATGCATCGTATTTACGACCCTCCCCCCCAGCTCAACCTCCTTTCCCCATTACCCCCTTCCCCCATCTTCCGTCTTCTGCGGAAAAGAAAAAAAAACGGAATAAAAAGCGAGACTCCTCGTGAATGAGAAGTCACAGAGACCTAATCAATGGGGTCTTTGTGCATTACCTCAGAAAGTTCCTTTCCTGCTGTTATCGACTGGTGGTGTTGCAGAACCCTCCCAGCTCATGCACCGGTGACATGCTGACACTGGCTCTCTGTTGCAAACATGGGGTGAATGTCTCTCTCTCTCTCTCTCTCTCTCTCTCTCTCTCTCTCTCTCTCTCTCCACACATACACACACACATAGTTATATATAGTTATATATGCTTGTGTAATTATATAAGTATATATATATATATATATATATATATATATATATATATATACATATACATATATATTATATATATACATATATACATACTAGGTCGGCTTGCAAACATGGGGTGAATGTCTCTCTCTCTCTCTCTCTCTCTCTCTCTCTCTCTCTCTCTCTCTCTCTCTCTCTCTCTCTCCACACATACACACACACATAGTTATATATAGTTATATATGCTTGTGTAATTATATAAGTATATATATATATATATATACATATACATATATATTATATATATACATATATACATACTAGGTCGGCTTGCTGTGAGTGAGGAGATGGAAATCTCCCACCATCACCATTCTGCACTGGCCAGCTTGATGATGAAAACTAGCCAAACCCTAAATATGAATTGACGTGTTTTAGGCCTTTATCCTGCAGTGGACTAGAAACGGCTGCATTTGTTCTGGTTTTGTGTGTTTTATATATATATATATATATATATATATATATATATATATATATATATATATATATATATATATATATATATATTTATATATATATCTATATATATATATATATATATATATATATATATATATATATATACTGTATATATATTAAGGTATCCAATGAAAATTATATTTCATGAATGTTTCTGGTAGTAGCTTTGATTAATATCCCCCTTATCCGGGCTTGTTTTTTTTTATTATTATTATGATGTATTTTTATGATATTTTATAATCTAAAGGCTTTTATTGATTCTTGAAGT
>NC_090747.1:89111503-89121618 GCF_036898095.1 Palaemon carinicauda
TTCATGCCCAACCCACTATTTTTTACTACTCCCTTAACTGCCCCCAACACTTTGCAACCTTCATTCACTCTCTGACGTACATCTGCTTCCACACCACCATTTGCTGCAACAACAGACCCCAAGTACTTAAACTGATCCACCTCTTCAAGTATATATATATATATATATATATATATATATATATATATATATATATATATATATATATATATATATACTGTATGTATACACGATTGGTTTTAGATGTGATTAGAGTATCAGATAGTTGATAATTTTGGATGATCCTTTTGTAAAATTTTCCTGGATTTTTTAAAGTAAATTGTCGATTTAAGGTTTAACGAAAATTTTTTAAAAAACATCATAATTTTTGTGATGTTCTTGGAAACTGCATTCCACTCCTTTCAAGACCAAATCTTACATGCAACACCCATCAGATCAGGAATTATAATTTGATGCATTTTACTTTTTCACATGTATTGGTCCTTGACGGATATATATTTTTATTTCCGTTTATTTATGTTTATATTTTTTTTTATTGGCGTGGTATTTCTTCTTATGTAGCTTAGTCATAATATATATATATATATATATATATATATATATATATATATATATATATATATATATATGTATATAGATATATTTATAGATATATATATATACATATATAGATATATATATATATATATATATATAAATATATATATATATATATATATATATATATATATATATATATAGTATATATATATATATATATATATATATATATATATATATATCTATATACATATATATATGTATATATATATATATATATTTATACATATATATTTATATATATATATATATATATATATATATATATATATGTATATAGATATATATAGACATATATATATATATATATATATATATATATAAAGAGAGAGAGAGAGAGAGAGAGAGAGAGAGAGAGAGAGAGAGAGAGAGAGAGAGAGAGAGCAAATACCGGTAATAGCAATGAACTTATTAATAGTTTTCTGCCAACAAACCCGTTGGTCTTATTGTACATCCTTCCATCAACATGTTCCCATTTGACGCCATCAGCTTTCGCCGGTGATTAGAAGCACACCCGACACGGCGCGGAATCTTTTCCATACTGATGCGAATCGTGTTCCTGGACGTGTAATTCCAGGCGAACAACGTTGGGGCAAATTGACCTTTCTTTTTCTCCTGTACTCTGGCGTGTGTTCGTTCTTTCCACATGCGATGTAAAACCGGTTTTTTTTAAAAGAATTTCTATTGAAATCGGCATTTTTGCGTCACAAAGCGAAGCATGAAATAAAAAAAAATTGATTTACGTCAGAAGATTTACTTCGGTAAGCTGAAAGTAAAGTGAAAAAACAATAAGATTTGCGTCACAAGCCTTACTTCGATAAGCTGAAAGAAAAGTATCTTTTTTCTTCGGACATATCTAACGCGTGGATACTTACTTATATCTTTGAAAAGAAAATTCCTAAAAGTTATTTCTGTGTTCATGCTAGTTTTGTGAGTTTTTAAAGTGTTAATCTTGTAACTTATTGAAAGAGTAAGAACCTTTTTTTTTACTTTTTTTTGACATTCCAACTTTTTCCGTGTTGTCCTTTGCTCCGATTTGTGAAATGTTTAGACTTTTCTGATTACTAAGTCTCTCTCTCTCTCTCTCTCTCTCTCTCTCTCTCTCTCTCTCTCTCTCTCTTTATAAACGTCTGAGAAACTGGGCTTACATTACTACAACTGGAAATCAATATTTAAATTCGATTGGGAATAAAGTTGGTAATTATGAATGATTGTATGATTACTGTGCTAATGACCCCAAAACGGGGAAAAAAAGCATGCGTAATTACTTGTCTGGAACTTGTCATTCGACTCTTATGAACGAATTTAATTAATATCTAAACGAAAAACAATATCTATTTTATTTTCTCATATTCTTATATTGGATTTGTTACCCATAACGTTAGACAAAATTAAGACTAATGTGTGAATCAAAACAATTCTTGTCCATGATAGGAATAAAACGGGAACTAGAAGAAAGTGTCATGAAAATAGGATTCTGAGAATAATCAAAACTTGATTCTTTGGACGGAATCTCAAAATGAGTATTTCACTCATCTGCTGAGTCAACAGCAACCATTGCCTGGCCCTCCCTCGTCCATATTTGAATGGAGAGAGAGGAATGGGCACTGGTCATATAAGAATACAGTATGCCCGGCAGTAGCCATTTACCTATTCCTTTCCCCTACCCCCCATGAGCGACTTCTAAATCTTCAAGTCGTCCATCCGTTCAGTAGATATGGTTAACCTTAAGCGCATACTGATATTAGTGAAACTACTGTATTGTCTACCCGATTTCTTTGGCAGAGGTTAAAAACTCAGAAATTTTAAGTAATATATATATATATATATATATATATATATATATATATATATGTGTGTGTGTGTGTGTGTGTGTGTGTGTGTGTGTGTGTGTATTATTCACAGCATCTGTCACTAATATTCCAGTACCTACTGTTTTCATTTTTGCTTTAGACAATTATCTGTTGAAAATTTATAAGATGAAAATAAGTTTTTTTAAGATATAACTGATGTGAGAGGTAGTGTAAGAATTTTAGATTTGTCCATTCCAAAATAGTTATAGTGGGTAATAACCCCCTTTATCCTTCATTTAAAAGCAATTTAACCCAGGTCTGCGCTGATACTAACGAACCCAGATTAATTTTTGGGTAACCCTAGATAACCTTGACGGGAAACACTCGTCCAAACTGATTTCAATTTTCAGGATCCTAGATTAATTTGATCATTCTATCTATATGAAGTTTTGAATTTGGTATAAAGTCATATTAAACAGTCTAAATGTATTTTGGTATTCAGTAACTGACTAACTTTTTAAGTTCTTATTTCATATCCTGCGCCAGGTCTTACTTTGGTTAATACGAGCCTCTCATATTTTTAAAATCTTTAATATAATTAAATTACCTCTGTCATTTATTATTCTAGAATAGTGTTTGCTTCCACTAGTTGACAATGAATAGATTTGGTGTTTACACGTTACGAAAAATGTCAAGGTTTAAGCTACCACCGGGAAATTCTCCTTTTACTTTTAAATACTGGATGATACTTTGCTTTACCCAGGATTGAAGTTTTTGTAATGAAGATTTTTAGTGGTGTTTTTTCTTGTAGGTTTATTTTATAAATTTGATTTTTTTTTTCCTTGGAATTTTCATGGGGTAAAGGATATTCGAAAATATATAACCCTGGTATAATTAAACTCAACCTAGTCAGGAAAATTAATAATTCGTCTTTGATTCATATATATGAATAGTACAGGTTTTTATCGTCTAATTCTTTTATTTATTTATTTTTTTCGCGTATCAAAGTATTTACTTTGCTGCTGTTATTGAACAAACACTATAAAGTAGAAATACATTGACCCTACCATCGGGAAACGCGCACGAACTTTCATACCCGCAAAAAAATTTTTATTGCCCCATCTCAGAACGTTTAAGCGGTACACAGAAGCAGTATTAAGCTAAATTTTATCTCACCGAGTAGGCAATAGGGAGATGTGTGTGTTTCTATTTGTATTTATTATGTGTGTGTGTGTCAGAAGTGACAATATGGCAAGATTGGAAGAAGCTATCAATTAAATATTGTTTTATAATAATTTCTTTTGAAAACCCTTTGAATGTTATTTCTTTCATCATCAAGTTTAAAGTACTGGCAATTAAAATATTTTTTGTATGTTTTAATACATTTTATAAAATTATTCCCCTTCTGCTCTAGATAATAAATGCCCAAAAGATGTGTGATGCAATTTGCAGTGGTTTTTTTCCTCGCGTTAAGCTGGAAGATATCGACCTTCTTCTTTCATGTGGCGTTTATTGCTATTCTAGTCATTAATGTTCACGCCCAGCCGGGTTATTTGTTTTGAGATGGGAAGGGAGGGGCGGTTGGACAACGTTCGGAAACGCCCATCGCTGAATGAGATGCCATCCAAAATGTCAAAGTCACTGCATTTTAATTTATTTTCTTATCTGCGCTTATCTTATTTTCATAATTTATATTATTTCTATGATCTTCCGTCCACTTGTGGCAACATAACTGTTAGCTTCTAACAGAGGTGAAGTGAATGAAAGTAACCTTTGTTCAACAGATAACGAGCATATATACAAGCACTTGCGAGCAAGAATGTCACAAAAATTCAAACAAACTAAAACATGCAATAGCAAGCTTAAACGGATTGGTCTATTATCAGTGTGGGAGAGAGCGACAGATGAAAAAAGCAACAGAATTACATTGTATGAGCGTGTATGAAACATATGCGGTACAATATACTTTTTCTGAAAATGTCTGTTCGATACGATATCATAGAATATAATCTTGACTCTTGAAATATAAATTAGTCGCTTTCCGCCCCAGGAGCCAAATGTATAAAGCTATTTGCTTTTCTTCTCCGTTTGTATCGTAATATTAATTTTTCATATTTCTTAGATTTAATTAAATCATTAATGAATTTGATCTTGGATATCTTATTACACTTACACATTTCCGAGTAGTACACTAAATGGAATGATACAGTATTATAGTCGATGTTCCACGGTCCTATGACATTCATTTATCAACTAAGGTATTTTTACATTTTAACTCTGTGATCGTTGATGCTATTGCTTTATTATTATTTTTATTATTATTATTATTATTATTATTATTGTTTTTGTTGTTGCAGGCAATAGGTTCTTCCCTGAATCTTATGTTATCAGTTACTGCACCACAACGCCATTAGGCTGTGTTTAACCTGTATTTTCTTCTTTATCCCACAGTCCATATCTCGGTGAATGCTTACGTATAACGGTTCAGCTAAAAAATACACCAGCGACGTGGAAGATTATCTAAAATGTTTAACTATATAAGCTCATCACCTTTTGGAAAGAACTCCAGGTAATCTTTCACTGAAAAGTTCCATAATTCGTTTATCAAATCGTATTCATCCGAGATTATAACTCACAAAAAAAAAAAACGAAAGAAACTCAATCTTAGCTACATTGTAAAGAAAAGGGGGAAAAGAGGGAATTAATTTCTTTTATATCATTTGTAACTCCATCACTTACTATTTTCACCGAGGGAAATGAAACCGCTGGTAAGCTCCGGGATCATATAGAATTAAACGTTGCCTCGGGATGGAAATAATAAGCTTAGCACATTTCAAAGGTCGCTGAAAGAGCCGCGTCCATTATCGACGAACTCCGTTCTTTAGGAAACAAATTGTACTACGTAAGATTACTCTACGGGATTAGCTCTCAAGGATAAAAGGATTAAGTTACGGTGGTACTCGCTACTTATCGTAATTTTAAATCCGTGATTAAAGTCTAAATTGAGCTCCGCTCGCTGTATGATGGTAAGGTAACGATGTAAATTTGTAAAATCATTATTCTTGTACGTGAAGATTGGAGAGTTTCTGTGTATATCCCTTTTATATAATAACTAGTGTATGCGACTCGACAAAAATGACGGCTAAATATTTAGATAGATATGCATACAGATTCAATTCTTCCCACCCCCTCCCCCTTTTCTAACTACCCCACGGCAGTTTGGGCAGTTAATGGGAGATTGTGGCTTCTGAGTGATTGCCGCTCAACGTGACAAATATATATATATATATATATATATATATATATATATATATATATATATATGTATGTATATATATATATATATATATATATATATATATATATATATATGTGTGTGTATATATATATATATATATATATATATATATATATATATATATATGTATATATATTTATATATATGTATATATATATAAATATATATATATATGTATATATATATATATATATATATGTGTGTGTGTGTATATATATATATATATATATATATATATATATATATATGTATGTATATATATTTATATATATGTATATTATATAAATATATATATATACTTATATATATATATATATATATATATATATATATATATATATATATATATATATATAGTCATAGATTTGCTCTATTATATATGGGCGATAAGAGCAAATCCTTGAACTAGAAAGAATTTATATATTTATTTAAATTCTAATTATACAGGTATTTGTTTACTATCTAAATAGATAGATCCGCTGCATGCCAAGTGTATCAATTCGTATATGCTTGTATGTCAGTTGGCTATTTGCTAAGTGAGAATACATACTCTATACTCTATAGTGTTGTATTTAGTTGGCGTTGTGGCTTCACGGGCTCTTGTTTCATTATTACAACTTCTTAGAATTTTCATGTTATGTAGCCAGATAATAATCTTTTTGCATCTTACATTTCTTATTCTTGTATACAGACATTACCTTTTGGGGGTTGAGGAAAGCCAGGGCTACTGTAAAAAAGAATTAGAAGTTGCTTCAAGGACATTGTTGTGTAGCGAAACCTTTAGAACAACTATTTTGAATAAAGGTTCAATTAGAGTAGACAAGTTCCAATATAGGCAAAGGTCCAGATAGATATTTTACAAGTAATCTTGGTAATGAAACCACCAATTTAATTACAGCATAGTGCTCCCATATGATTTTTATTTATTTCATATTCACTCTTTCAAATGGAAAAACCGAAATAAATAAAACGTATTTTAGGCCGATTACTGAGAAATGTTACACTTCTGAAACACAAGATTTGGTGCTTTCCTCTCAAATAACAATTTGTAAACAGAAATTTATAATGGAAAAGTCAAAATATTCTTGCCATTTAGTATTATGTTCCTTCTCTGAGAAAAGCCAAATTTCTGACACAAAAACCGGGAAATTTTCTTCAAAATAAAATTTTTTAGTTTTCAGATAACTATAAAGAAACTATATTTACTAGCATATCGGACATGAAAATTAAAACTTTTCAGATAATTGTAAAAAAGAGGATATGTTTACTGTTTATGATGCTAGTATATGAAAAGTTCCAATTTCTTCTGGAAAGCTCGAACTGCTGAGATCAAGTTAAAGACGATGTGATTTTCCCCCTTGCAGTTTAAGATTTAGATCTTTCAGATGTGACATTATGTCTGCCAAATATCCAAATATTTCCATTTTCTTGTTATCTTCCAAAAAACCCATAGAATTCCTTTTCCTTCACACTGTTTTGGCCCTTGAGGAAAGTTTTTACCTCTTAATTGCCCAAAATTGCTCATAAACTTTTCTTGTAATTAGCCATCTTAAGTTGTTGTGCATAAGTAAGTCGTCATAGCTGGCATTGCCCTCGGTAACAAAGCTTCGGAGTAGGCTATCTTGTAGTGATGACGTTGATCAAAGGAAGTTTATTAGCTTCATGAAGTCTTCTTGACTACGCAATACTCATCTCCCAGACTGGCACGCAGTACTGATTGGTGGATTATACAGTGGTAAGATATCATATCCGGATGACAATCCTTTATCCCTCGACCAACCATGGATGGAGCTCCAACTGTAACCAGTGAAATGATGGACTTGACATCAATGTATCTTAATTTTAGCTGCCTTTCAAGCCTCCATAAATATCCTCATCTCGTGTTCTTCCTTTAAGGTTAGTAACAGCCAACAAGTCCTGGTAAAATTCCTTCTTCCCTGCATCATGATATTTCGCAAATGCGATGAGCAGAACGATGTTTGGTACAGTCTGCTGATTCATCAATAGCCAGTGAGACATAACGTGCTTTTTCAATCCCTCGTTAAGTTGCGACGTTAAGATCTTCAGCTAATAGTTCTGTTCTCATTGATGTGAAATATTCAACCAATAGTTCTGTTTTCATTAATGTGAAATCACATGACGGAATCTGCTTTATATTATCTTTTATCTCATTTTTCTGTTTATCATCAGACAGTGCCTAGGCAGTTTCCAGCATACATTCGTAAACAACTTCTGTATCAGTGAAAGGTTTCTTGTGTTTTGCTAAGTACCAAGTTATTCTCAGTGGACATTTTGTTGCTCTCTCCTGGACTGCCACGGTATTGGCTAGAACTATGGTTGACATCTCTTGCTGGGATTTTAGATGATTTATTTTGTTTTTTCCTCTTTAGTTTCTTGTGGATACATATTTACAAATCCACTTTACTTGATCCGTAATGGCGTTTCATATTACTGCTCTTCACTAAGGCAATGGTTTTGCTACATACAAGGCTTAGAGGTGGATATGGGGGAAATGAGAGGTTTTCGAGCACGCCATGTTTCATGTAAAGGATTAGGTTAAGTCAGTTTAGTTTAGTAAAATTACTAATTACCAATGGAAATAAATATCTGGGACACCAAAAATATGGGGAGACCAAAAAAGAAGAGCGTTACATCCGTATATGACCAGTGACTATAGATGCGGTTGGGGTGCATCAGCGATTAGTTTATTTAGTTTAGTTTCATTTAGTTACGTTTGGATTAGATAAGTTCCCAATTACTATATTATAAAGTTTGGGATATATTGTTTTTTCCTCATTCGTCTGATGCTGCTAAATTTCATATATCTTTTCGCTAAACTTTCTCTTTTTTTATCTCTTTAAGCAAGTATCACTCGTAATTGAAATTAATATCTTTCCATGTTAATTTGCATATTAATTTTTTCCGAGTTTTCTTTGTTTCTGCTAGATGGCTCTTGACTTTATACAATTTTCTCTGGCAAGAGCTAACTCCACAGGGTTTCTAGACCTTTTGAACTTTCCAACTTCCTGTTCAATTATGCATGATTTCCCTAATGTTGTAAAAAATGAGAAAATTCCTCCTTGCTTTCTTGTCAATAATCTCTTCTTAACAGCTATTTGTAAACCGTAACCAAAATTTTTCGGTTATGATAGTTTATAATAATGTATTTTCCGTGAAACTAAGTTGTAATCTCTATTAAGTTCATTTTTCCGTATTTAGCCTCTCCTCTTCCGTCTTTTCTAAGTCGTTATTATACATTCTCTCTCTCTCTCATCTCTCTCTCTCTCTCTCTCTCTCTCTCTCTCTCCTCTCTCTCTCTCTCTCTCTCTCTCTCAGATATCTAAGGAAGATGGACGATTGATGTTAATGGATAACATGGTATGAGAAAAAAAAGTTCTTTTTTTTTATGACGAAGGAGGTTCTAAATCTTGAAGAAATATAGACTTTGAATGGCGGTGTCTTTGCTGTATCAAGACAATTTACTTATAACTTAACTAATAACCCCAGTAAGAGAGAGAGAGAGAGAGAGAGAGAGAGAGGAGAGAGAGAGAGAGAGAGAGAGAGAGAGACGTTGTGGTACAGTTGAAAGTAATTACTTTTTATTAGGGTTCCTTGTGCTGTAATTACAAGGAGAGAGAGAGAGAGAGAGAGAGAGAGAGAGAGAGAGAGAGAGAGAGAGAGAGAGAGAGAGAGAGAGAGAGAGAGAGAGAGAATACTCGTCCGCTATTTTGTATCCAGTTTGTGTACGAGACGGTCTGGCCTCGCTTTCTTAATAAACTAGGAAAATTTCTCGTTTTAAATTAAGCTGGCCCTGTGTCAGTGTAGCCTCTTGCTTCTTGAGCACTTCATCATAGACATTCTATCTTTCTTTTGTGTTTTGTAGTTGGAGCATTTTTTGCTATTCTTGCGTTTCTTGTTCACTTCCTTAGTTATGTCACCAAGTCTCTCAAGGGGAAATTTGACACGCCTGGTTTTGAGAGATATTAGTGGATATGATGATGAAAATTTCTAATAACATTTCTTTTTTTTCACTTATTTTCTTATGTTCGTTCTTTTCGTATATGTTTCGGTGAATCCCTTTATATCATTCTTGAACCCTTCGTTTAGGTTTAAAATCAAGTTATATGTTTACTCTATTCTTTTCCATTCCATATTTTTATATTAATCTGTTTGTTTTCTATTATATATATATATGTATATAAAATATGTATATATATATATATATATATATATATTTATTATATATATATATATATATATATATATTAATATATATGTGTGTGTGTGTGTGTGTGTGTGTGTGTGTGTGTGTGTGTGTGTATAATTGCCCAAAAAATCTTAACTTCTGTTTTTCCTCAGACGTTTTTATGTGGGATGAAATCCCATAAAGGAAATTCAAGTATTACCATTTATTCCTATACCTG
>NC_090747.1:89122118-89149618 GCF_036898095.1 Palaemon carinicauda
CTTTTATTTGTCCAATCTGCAACTTTTAGTTTGACAATTATAATTATTTTCATTATGCATGAAAAACTAACAGGATGCACAAATACTGTAAAGCCCATATTAGATGCATTGAGGACTTGTCAGCTACTTACATAAATCCTCTTATTTTAGCAGCAAACCTCCTGAAGTACTTAAACAATGCGACTTGTCAGGGTGTAGTCAATCTGACGTGAATCAAGGAAAATAATCAATTCGAATACTCCCTCCCGACTCGGTATCTCGGTATCCCTTGAATGTATGCCACCCTCGATGGCATAGAAGGCATGAACCCAAAAGATAATGTTAATAAGGAACGATAGCCAGGAATGAGAGTGAGGACCATGAATGAATAATAATTACTAGGTTTTCTAACGTCAAGTTTTTTTTTTATTTTAATTATTTCGGCGAACCTTTATACCTTGAAAGAATTAGATCGAGTGTTTTTTCGTCCCGTTTATGTCATATGTGTGTGTTCATATTTCTGCTTTCCCGAGGCATGTTTTTATCATTTGCTCGTTGTCATATTTTGTCTTGCTTTTATTCATCCTTGGTTGGGTCTAGTAATCTCTCTCTCTCTCTCTCTCTCTCTCTCTAATATTACTGTTATTCTTTGGTCATCCAACTATTTGTTAGCAGTGAGCCTCTTTCTTTATCCCTGACATTGCGCTTCGATTTTCTTGGTCTTCTATATTGAGCAGTGATTCTCTCTCTCTCTCTCTCTCTCTCTCTCTCTCTCTAATATTACTGCTAGTCTTTGGTCATCTATTTGTTAGCAGTGAGCCTCTTTCTTTTTCTCTGACATTGCGCTTCTATTTTCTTGGTCTTCTATATTGAGCAGTGATTCTCTCTCTCTCTCTCTCTCTCTCTCTCTCTCTCTCATCTTACTGCTATTCTTTGGTCAGCTAACTATTTGTTAGCAGTGAGCCCCTTTCTTTATCCCTGACATTGCGCTTCGATTTTCGTGGTCTTCTATATTGAGCAGTGATTCTCTCTCTCTCTCTCTCTCTCCTCTCTCTCTCTCTCTGTGGAGTCTGAGAGGTTGACCAGGAAGTCTTTCTCCTTGAATAATGAAGACGAATACCACCGGCGCCCAATTCGTCTCACCAAATATATATCCGATATATTTTTCAGTTCCTCGTTCCCTCCTTCCCATTCCTGCTCAATCCATTTTAATTTTATCGATGGTCTGTGTAGGATTTGGGAATACTGCCTTTTATGAAGGTTGGGAACAATTCTTTCGTTTTTGTTTCGTTATCAGATTGTTTAGTTCATTTAACTGAGTATCGTTGCTAGTTTTATAAAACGGTTACCATACTTACGTATACATTTATATTTTCTTTTAGTAATAAGCCATTATTCTTAGTGGAATTTGGCTTTAGGGTAAAACAGCTGCGATAATTAACTCGTGTGTGTGTGTATATATATATATATATATATATATATATATATATATATATATATATATATATATATATATATGTGTGTGTGTGTGTGTGTGTGTGTGTACAGTACAGTACAGTACAGTTTACAGTAAATGCCTCATTGTGTGGTCGTTTGCATCATTGGCCATCAAGCAAACAGGCCAGTTGAATCGGTGGAACTTCTGAAATCCAAATATACAGGTAGTGTTTTTATGTAGAACGAGCTGACATAAGTCTTTCTTCATAGTTTATATGACATCTATTTTAACGCTGTTACTGGTTTTAAGATATTTCATATACTTTATTCATTACATCTCATCTAGCTTATTTATTTCCTTATATTCTTTCCTCACTGGGCTATTTTTCACTGTTTAGCCCTTCGGCTTATAGCATCCTGCTTTACCAACTAGGATTGTAGCTTAGGTAGTAATGATAATAATAATTGAATGGCTGACAAGGCTTTGTAAGGCATGATTGGGAGAGAGATGTCACAAAAGAATAGGAAAGATGAAAGTTCCGTTGAATAAAGGTGAAGTGAATTCAAGAATTATAGTTGCATAACATTACTTAGTATACTCTGGAGGGTGTATGGTAAGATTTTAGATGAGAATATTAAACAGGTGACAGGGAGCTCATAGGAGAAAACCAGTGCGGGCTTACACAAGAAAGATGTACGTCGATTAAGTGTTTGTTATGAAACATGTATAATGATTCAAAGGGAGTAAAAATTTGTATGCGACATACGTCGACCCACAAAAATTGGGCAGTAGGAAGGGTATTTCCAGTGCATATAGAGGAAAGGTTGTTGAGGGCCTTTAAAAAGTTTTATGATGGTCGTGGAAGATATGTAGAGACTATACAGTATGAGTGGAAGAGTGACTGGTTTAGATAAAAGTGAACATGAGATCAGGATGTGTTCCATGGCTATTTGACTTTTGTTTTTATAGTGATGCAAAAAGTCAGAGAAAGGACAATGGATATAGTAGGCGCAAAGTTTGGTTATGAAAAACACTTGTGAATGGGGCGTGTGGTAGTTGATGTTTGTAAATTGTGCTCTTTAAATAGTAAAGATGAAGTTTGAAAGTGGTTGCAGGAAGAGGATTTTGAGCACATTTTGGGATGGTATGGTCTTGTGGAGGGAATAGGATGGAAATTAATAGGTCCAAAGTGTATAATTCAGACATGCTAGGGGATAGGAGGATAGGAAGGTCTATGAATGGTTAGATATATGGTGTGAAAGATGTTTTGGAAAGGAATGTCCTTAATATCCAGGAAGTTCATTAAATATGGCTGAATGGCTCACTGCGAAGGGGATTTGATGCTTTTCTGATGAGAAGAGGCTTCGAAGTAGATGTATTGAGCGATTACTGTTGAGGAAGATGAAGGATGAAAATGGCCGTAACAAGCTGTTAATAGAATACGCATACTTTTAAGAAATGAAAAAAATAAGCCATTAAATAAATCTTTGGCGTATTAATTTGTATTATTATTGTTGATGACGATGTTGTTGCATATCTTATCAGGAGTAAACCATGCCTAATGATTTGGTAAGTAAATTTTCCGATATCTAAAGAAAGTTGAAGTGCTTTAAATTAAGAATCAAATAATCATGCGTTTTCTTATTAAACGAAGGTCCCGAAGTCACCAGGCCTTCTTTCAGGTATCTGTAAGTAAAAGCAAAGTTATCGCATGGAGAGGGATCTGTTTGGACGAAAGGCCATTTTCATGTGTTAATGGATGGTTATACAGACGGAATGTTGTTCTCGGAAGAAAGAGAATCTTATCCGAGGGCCACTTTTCGATCAGGTAACAAAAGGAATTCCATTGTGTCAAAGATTGGAGTAGGGTTTGGTCTCTAATGGAGAAATGAGTTCTTAGTTAATTTATTTCAATAAAGTAATTTACTCATTGGGTTTTGTTTTATCTCATTAAATACAATAGCTTAACTACCATGTGTAATTCATATCTAAAATGTATAAGTACCAAGTCATTTGTTCGACGCAAGCGCGAATATATATATATATATATATATATATATATATATATATATATATATATATATATATATAGAGAGAGAGAGAGAGAGAGAGAGAGAGAGAGAGAGAGAGAGAGAGAGAGAGAGAGAGATAATTTATCATTTGATAAATCAGTTAAGTGTCGCATTAATGAGAATAACATTAGCAAAGGACCCATGTTTATATAAACATTCTCGTTACATAACCAGTTATTGCATTTTTATGACAGGCTTTATCACTCTTCGTGGGATTCTAGGATCCTTGAAGATCATAGATCAGATGTTTTCCACGTCCCTCAGTGACTCGGTCCATTACGGCAGTATTGCCAGAGGTGTTAGTCTAAAAATCCCAAAACTCGTGAAAAATATCCCAAAACCAACACAAAAATCCTCATTTCCACTAATATATTTTCTTCTGATCATGTAGGCTTTACTAATATAGAAATTACTCACTATACTTCATATAAGTGCAAGTAAACTAATTGCAACAATATAAAAGTTTACTCATCTTTGTTTCTTCTTCATAAAAATTTGTGCAGATTACCCCCATCAGACACCCAAAATCTCCAAATCTAGAATCACCATATCTGGCAACACTGCGAGATATGATTACGGGTGTTGGTAGACTTTTACGCTGCGTAACACATTGAATGTTGATATTTTTTCATGTGTATTGTGTGAATGTGTGTTTGCAAAACGTTGCCCTTTTGGCTGGTGTCCGGTTGTTATCATGTGAACCTTTGGAAATGCAGAGAACATTTATATGTCGTCGCCTTTCAAACCTGGTAAGTACTTGTGTTTTGGCAAATGAATCATAACCAGAAGCACTATTGGCTATTTTAGGTTTTCATGGTGATTAGTTCGTGCCTCGTGGGAAATTTCCAATCACCAAAAATATGAATAGGTTTTGAAGCGCGAGTCTCCTGTAGTGTTTTAATGTGTTATGTGATTCAAGAGATTGTTTCTTTTTGTGGTCCAGGACGGGCCCAACATAGGCCTACTTGCATATTTTAAAGGGTAATGCAATAACCTATATCTGCAGGGTTAGGGTTGGATAGCCGGTAAGTTTATAGAACAACACGGAACTACATTTACAAGAGAAAAATACTGTTCCTCCAGTAAATAATGTGTCTTCTATAAATTTGACCTTTATTTCCACCGCTAACAAACCATTCTCCCGTTATCCCCCCCCCCCGACAAACACAGGGCGGAACCTGTGACATTGGGTGGGCGAAAACAGGATAAAACGTGATTATTAAACACTTTTGACATTTTCTAAAAGGCTCCAGAACCTAAACCCCCTAACCTAATCTAGTAGTTTCCAGATCACAGACCTAGACGGTGGCATCCCCCCCCCCACTTATTCCCAAATCGCAGATCTATCCAGGGGGTGGCTAGCCCCTCGGACCCTCCTTCCAAGGTTACAAACCTAGCCTTTGGTACGCCCCCCCCCCCAGACTCCCTTCCCAGGTCACAGAACTAGCCAGGGGCAAGCCCTCCAGACCCCCTTACTAGGTCAAAACTGTAAATTTATAGAAAAACACAGGATAATATTTCTAAGAAGAAAAAAAAAACTTCAACGGCAATAAATGTGCTTTTAACAAATTAGACCTTTATTTCAACTGCAAATGAGACGTTCTACCGTTATGGACCCCCCCCCCCCCCCTTCCAGACAGACATAGGTGGGGATCTGGGATTTTGGGTGTGCGAAAACTGAACAAAATGTGATCATTTAACCCTTTCCAGATTTGTAAAAATACAGAACCTTATAGACCCACCTAACCTAACCTAACTTAGTAGTTCCCAGGTGCTGGTCTTCCCTAAAAGCTAAGTCGGAATCACACTTGGGGCACTTTAACCTTTGAGGGGATAACACAGAGAGCTTTTAAAAAACTATTCACTATACCAGGAGTACTGTGAAACTTGGCTATAGCATCGAAATAGCCAAAAGAGCAACCATTACACTTTGTTACTGTGAGCTCCATAAGGCACATCCGACACGTAACATAGTTATAAAGGAACTGAAGCGTTGTCGGAGAGAAGAGGTCAGTGTCACAGAACTGCCTATGTCACATTCTAGCTTACATGCCCAAATATGGTAAACTTCATCATATGGTAGACGTGGTAGGGGAATGACGTATGTGCGCAGGAAGTATGAAATCGTCATTGAACAAAAAGGAGGACGGCTTGTGCGTAGGAAGTATAAACGTCATAATCGCGGAAGAATCCGGGCATAAAAGGGAGCAGAAACCTCCAGCTCGCAAAACGTAAAGAAAAAAATTAAATAAACATTTTAGGGGAAGAGGATCCCCATTTTTGTGCAATTTGTTGTGGATTATTATGCATCCCAGAGGATAATGTACAGTATTGAGAAAAAAAGATTAGCTTTACCATTATTGATTCGCCCGTAAATTTTCCCCACCCAAAACCCCGGGTTCCAACTAGGTGGCCCCCATTACCGTAGGATGTATTAGGTTATATCTTATAAACTATTTATTTGCAAGAGAAATACAGTAAAGGTAATTTTCAAAGAAAACGATTTTTTTTATTAGTAAAGTGTGTCCTGTGTATTTCTATATCATCATCAAAACTCTTAATAGTAATACCTTACCTTATGCTTGACACCTACAATATGTGTCTTCTTCTCAAGTTACAGTAGAAAATATGCTGGTCTTCCCTAAGGGGTAACTCAGAATCACATTTGGGTGCACTTTAAACTTTGAAGGATAATACAGTGAGCTTTCAAAAAATTGTTCACTACACTAAGTGTACTGTAATACTTGACTATACCATACATATACCTGTAGCCATAATGGCAGCCATTACACTGTTACATTGGGCTCCTTGATACACAACTAACACTTAACCCAACTAAAAAGGAACTGAGGAGTTTTCCTAAGAAAACGGGGAGTGTTGCAGAACTGCCTACATTACACTCAAGCATACAAACATGCCCAAATATGGTAAACTTTGTCATAAGGTAGGGGAAAGGAGGAGGATGATGAGGAGCTACGTACTGCGAACAACAGGAGTAATTCCATTGGTAGAAAAAAAGTGGGAGGAGGGCTATTGCGCAGGAAGTATAAGGTTTTTATTGTGCAACAAGATATGAACAAACATACGAACAGGAGCAGATATGTATGGTTTGTAAAGTGTAAACTGAAGAGTGAAATAGATATTTCAGGGGAATGCGATGCTCATATTTTGTGATTTTTCGTGGTTTTATTATGCGTCCCAGAGAATACAGTAATGTATAGAGGAGAAAAGGTTAGTTTTACCATTTTCAATTTGCCAGTAAATTTTCCATACCCAAAACCCCCTATTCCCAATCGGTGACCCCCATTACCGTAGGATATATTAGGGTATATCTTATTAACTATTTAATTGCAAGGAAATAAAGGTAATTTTTGAAGAAAACGGGAGTTTTTCTATTTGAAACCGCATTCCTTTATTGGTAAAGCTTTTTCCGTGTTTTACTACAATAATACCAGATAGCTTCTATTCTTGGCAATAACTTTTATATATAGGGTGCTCTAGGTCAAATTGTACCTAACATCCTACGAAAAATCTAATTCGAATGTATCTTTGAAACGCACCAAAAGATTCTTGATTTTGTGGGGAATTGGTGAGGCTAATTGTAACCCCTGATCAGGTAGAACTAGGTTAGGCTAGAATGTGCACAAGTAATTCCCATTCCCATGTTTCGTTCTCTCTTGTTTGTTTTCCTCGCTTCAAATCATTCATTTTATTTAGGCCCTTCTTTCAGCCTTCATTTGGTTTAGCCTATGTGATTGAAATGGGTCAAAAGAGTTCAATTTGGTATGTCTCCATCACATGAACAAGATGTGTTCCAAGAGTGCATTCGCAGGGTGAAATTTCAGATGCCCAGAATTGGTGGCCTAGGCACATCTCGGTAAAATTTTGTTAAAGAGTTCTACCCAGTCAATTTAGTTTTCTCGTTTTGTTGTATTCTGGTGGTTATTACCTTCAGAAAAATTGTTTTCTAATTACCACAAACCGACCTAACCCCCAACAGTAATTGAGGAACCCAGGTGAGAATCGGATTATTGAGTGGTATAAAATGAACGCTAATGAATTATGGCAGAAACCAACAAAACATCAAAAAATTGTTTTTCGTGAAAATGTAAGAGGGTGAAACAACACTTGCGGATGAACTGCCATAGTTATCTCCCAATCCCCATTCTTTTTTGGGTCCATTTTCTTCTGAGCCCCAATTTGTACTGAATGCAAACTTTTATATTTTTAACGTGGTCTGATTTCAAAAGGGAAACAAACAAAAGAACCCCAGCTAACCTAACCTTCCCCACCTAACCTAACCCAAAAGCTGTATCCTTACCTACCAGGGGATTTAGTGGGGCCAAACCCCCCCCCCACACACACACACCTGCAATAACTAGCTTAGGCTGAGATTAATGACTCCCCATATAGTCAGAGTTTGAGTTATCAGAATCACGTGTAAAAACAAGGGCTATGATTACATTCAAAATACTGTAGCAGTTGAACACAGAACTAGCCTTGTAATCGCTCACACAGAAAATGCAATGGACACAATGTAGTTTCTTCTTTCTAGCTTTACAATGAAAATGCAGTGGACATGCTTCTGTGTTTCATCTTTCTAGCTTTACCATAACACTGCAAGTAATGATGTATCACCTATATGTAAAATGCAATTATGCACAGCTGGGAGCACTTTATTTCGGATGGAAGATCAAACTTCATGCTTCTTTGTTTCATCTATCTAGCTTTACCGTGTCACTGCCACTACTGTTGATCTATCTCCTATATGTAAAATGCAATTATGCACAGCTGGGAGCACTTTATTTCTGATGGAAGATCAAACTTTCGTCATTGTTACTTGAAAATAGTCTAAAATCTTTGTGTAGGGTAAATTTGCAACTGGTACAAAGAGTAGCCTTGACTAAACTGAGTGAAGTCAAGCCAAGCACACTTTATGATTTGAAAATGCTTGGGCTACCATGAAGGGGTATTGATTTAAGATTTCCACCAAGAACCAATTAGTTTATGGGATTACTGTATAATGTATTCAAATTCTGATTTGCCAATTTGTGGTAGGCCTACAGATTGGGCGAAAAGGGAGAGAACCATATTTTTTCAATATTAAACTTACCCGATGATCATATAGCTGTCAGCTCTGCTGCCCGACAGAAAAACCTACGGGCGGAATACGCCAGCGATCGCTATACAGGTGGGGGTGTACATCAACAGCGCCATCTGTCGAGCAGGTACTCAAGTACTCGATGTCAACACAGAACCAATTTTCTCTCTGTCGTGCCACCGGCAAGACCTACTGAATACGCTCTTGTTTTCTGGATTGATTTTCACGTTATTTGGTGAAGTATTCATTTCTGGTTATTAGCTATCGCTGTGCAGAAGTTATCTTCAATACTTCTTTGCATTCTTTTTTGGATTTTGGATTATTTGTTGACGACTTGGATAGATTTTGAATTCCCCCCTTTGACTAATTCAAGATGTCTGACCCTTCTCAAGTCCCCAAGTACAGGAAATGTAGCGCTAGGGACTGTTCAAGGCGTCTTCCGAAGGCCTCTATCGATCCGCACACCGTTTGTTCCAATTGTAGTGGTAAAGCCTGTCAATTGGAAGATCGATGTGAGGAATGCGCTGGGCTTTCGGAATTCGGGTTTCAAGAATTCCTGAAATATGCACGTAGGCTAGAGAAGGATAGGATCAGGAGGAGTTCGTCTCGCTCAATTGATTTTTCCTCTCCCCATGCCCCTCAACCTATTCCTTCCCCTGTAGTGGTTGCACCCGACCCCCCTGCTAGCTCTCGTCAACCTTCACTGGCAGATATGATTCGTGCCATCCAGGCTCTAGGTGAGAGAGTCGAGTCATTGGCGAATGACCGCAATCAACTCATGGCTGACGTCAGAGAGTTGAAAGGTAAAAGTGCAGTGGGAAGTGAAGTGAGTGTCAGTGCAGTGAAAAGTGTCAGTGTTACGCATGAGGGTGCGTCTGTTCGTGCCTGTCGTCCTCCCAGTCCGGGACCTCTTGCAAGCTCCCAAGCCCAGGGGAGAAGCAATGTCGTATGACCAAAGGGTTCGACAGGCTTTAATCAGCGGACAGACGTACCCTCCGTGGTTTCGGACGTATCTCACATAGATCGTCCCACCCACAAGAAGACAAGTGAGCCCGTTCATTCCTCGTCTGCGGAAGAGGTTTCTCGACAGAAACGATGGACCAAGGTCTCACGGCCTCTTAAACGTAAGGTCCCTTCCGAGCTAGTCCAACGGCCCAGGTGTAGCCACTGGGTCAGTTCGGACTCGCTGCAGTCCTCCGACGACTGCACACCACCTAAGAGAGGCAAAGTGGTACCGCAACAGGCAGTAACTCCGTCTGTTGCCGCACCCGCTGTTTTAGACCCTCAGTCACAACGGACAGTAACTCCGTCTGTTGCCGCTTTTGTAGACCCTAAGTGGTCTTTGCTGCAGTCTATGCAGACTCAGTTAGCTGCTGTTATGCAGGAGTTTCGTGCGGAGAAGGTTGCCGCTGCACCCGTTAGCCCACAACCTGCCACGGTTGTGCGCCCAGCAGACGCTGAGGCTGCCTGCTCCCACACGCCAGCTGTGAGAGCTCCTCCACCCATGCGCAGTCGACCCTGCCAGACGCATGCTGACGTTCACAGACGCACGGAACCCTCCGTTGCCGTGCGTGAGCTACCACAACAACAGGAGGGTGGAGTTAGGCTGCCGTGTTTTGACGCGGTGCGTCAGCCTCCGCAACCCACGGTGGTCTCCGCTATCCTTCCACAGTCGGGAGTAGACTCTTTGCGCACTCACTCAGCTTTGGTTGTTGCCAGTTCTCAGACTGACCAACAGTGGCATGATGTTGGGTCCAGTGCAGCCACACATGCACCCGTGCTGCCGGACTCAGCCGTCCAGCCCACTCCGTTGCCTCTTCCTCCTCAACATTCAGACGATGGTATCTCTGATGATGACGAAGCTGCACATCTTGACGACCAACACTCGGACATCGAAGAACCCAAGACCTCGCCTCCCTCCTTAGACTTTAGGAAAGTGCTTGCGCTTTTCAAGGATTTATATCCGGATCAGTTTGTGTCTGCAGCACCTCGCTCGCCTCCCTCTGAGTTCGCTTTAGGCATGCAGTCAGCAGCACCTGCCTTTACGAAGCTCGTACTCGCTCGCTCGTCCAAGAGAGCTTTAAGGGTACTGGGAGAGTGGTTGCAGTCCAAGAAGCAACTTGGGAAGACATCCTTCATGTTTCCTCCGGTCAAGCTTGCTTCCAGATCTAGCGTCTGGTATGCCACGGGAGAAGTTCTCGGCTTGGGAGTTCCTGCCTCTGCCCAGGGCGACTTCTCAAGTCTGGTAGACTCTCCCCGCAGGCTGGCTATGAGACGCTCCAAGATTTGCTGGACTCCTTCGGATATGGACCATCTTATGAAGGGAGTTTTCCGCGCATTCGAAGTCTTTAACTTCTTGGACTGGTGTTTGGGAGCGTTGAGCAGGAAGACCTCCCCTTCTGATAAGGAAACTTCCATGCTCATCATGTCCTGCATGGACAAAGCCATACGGGATGGTTCTAGTGAGCTTGCGGCTTCTTTCGTGTCTCGGGTTCTCAAGAAGCGAGATCACCTTTGCTCCTTCTTGTCAGCTGGAGTCACCCCATGTCAAAAGTCGGAGCTTATGTTTGCTCCACTCTCGAAGTGTCTCTTCCCTGAAGAGTTGATCAAGGAGATTGCTGCCTCCTTGATCCAGAAAGACACCCATGACCTGGTGGCGTCATCCGCACGCAAAGCCACCCCTTTGCCCTCCGTACCTAGACCCAGGATGGACACTCCAGCGTCAAGGTTCATTCCGCCCTTTCGTGGCAGAGCCTCCAGCAGAGGAGGTGCTCGTGCCGGAAGTCAACGTGGGAGCAAGAAGAAGGGTTCCAAGTCCTCTAGAGGCAGAGTCTGACTGCCACCTTCTTCAGACAGCAGTGGGAGCCAGGCTCAAGAACTACTGGCAGGCCTGGGAGAACAGGGGCGCAGACGCACAGTCTGTGAAGTTACTCAGGGAGGGATACAAGATTCCATTCTTACGCAAGCCCCCTCTAGCAACAACTCCCATCGACCTCTCTCCCAGGTACAGAGAGGAGGACAAGAGACTAGCTTTACAGCAAGAGGTGTCTCTCTTACTACAAAAGGGAGCGGTAGTCATAGTCCGGGACCATCAATCCCCGGGCTTCTACAACCGCCTCTTCTTAGTGCCGAAGAAGACAGGAGGGTGGAGACCGGTGCTAGACGTCAGTTCTCTGAATGTCTTTGTCACAAAGCAGACGTTCACCATGGAGACGACAAAGTCGGTTCTAGCATCGGTCAGGAAGGAAGACTGGATGGTCTCGTTAGACCTAAAGGACGCTTACTTTCACGTCCCCATCCACCCAGATTCCCAACCTTTTCTAAGGTTCGTTTTCGGGAAGGTTGTATACCAGTTCCAAGCCCTGTGCTTTGGCCTAAGCACGGCACCTCTAGTTTTTACCAAACTGATGAGGAATATTGCCAAATTCCTGCATTTAGCAAACATCAGAGCCTCTCTCTATTTGGACGACTGGCTTTTAAGAGCTGCGTCAAGTCGTCGCTGTCTGGAGAATCTACAGTGGACTCTAGATCTGACCAAGGAATTGGGTCTCCTGGTCAATTTAGAAAAGTCCCAACTCGTCCCATCCCAAACTATAGTATACCTAGGAATGGAGATTCAGAGTCAAGCTTTTCGGGCTTTTCCGTCGGCCCCCAGAATCAGTCAAGCCCAAGAATGCATCCAGTCCATGCTGAAGAAGGACCGATGTTCAGTCAGACAGTGGATGAGTCTGATAGGGACGCTTTCATCACTGGACCAGTTCATCGCGTTAGGGAGACTCCACCTCCGCCCCCTTCAATTTCACTTAGCTGCTCACTGGAGAAAGGACAAGACGCTAGGAGCGGTCTCGGTTCCTATTTCCGAGAAGATGAAGTCGTCACTGACTTGGTGGAAGAACAACATTCTCCTCAGGGAGGGTCTGCCACTGGCTGTTCAGACCCCCGACCACCTTCTCTTCTCGGACGCATCGGACACGGGCTGGGGTGCGACATTGGACGGTCGGGAATGCTCGGGCACGTGGAATGCGGTTCAAAGCGAGTTGCACATCAACTGCAAGGAGCTACTGGCAGTTCATCTGGCCTTAAGAAGCTTCAAGTCCCTCCTTCTAGGCAAGGTGGTGGAGGTGAACTCCGACAACACCACAGCCCTGGCGTACATCTCCAAGCAAGGAGGGACTCATTCGATGAAGTTGTACGAGATCGCAAGGGACCTCCTCACCTGGTCAAGAGATCGAAACATATCCCTAGTAACGAGGTTCATTCAAGGCGACATGAATGTCATGGCAGACCGCCTCAGCCGGAAGGGTCAAATCATCCCAACAGAGTGGACCCTTCACAAGAATGTATGCAACAGACTATGGGCATTGTGGGGCCAGCCCACCATAGATCTGTTCGCAACCTCGATGACCAAGAGGCTCCCAATTTATTGTTCACCGATTCCGGACCCAGCAGCAGTTCACATAGATGCCTTTCTTCTGGATTGGTCCCATCTAGACCTTTATGCGTTCCCCCCGTTCAAGATTGTCAACAGAGTACTGCAGAAGTTCGCCTCTCACGAAGGGACAAGGTTGATGTTGGTTGCTCCCCTCTGGCCCGCGAGAGAATGGTTCACCGAGGTACTGCAATGGCTAGTAGACGTTCCCAGAACACTTCCTCTAAGAGTGGACCTTCTGCGTCAGCCGCATGTAAAGAAGGTACACCCAAGCCTCCACGCTCTTCGTCTGACTGCCTTCAGACTATCGAAAGACTCTCGAGAGCTAGAGGCTTTTCGAAGGAGGCAGCCAGAGCGATTGCTAGAGCTAGGAGGACATCCACTCTCGAAGTCTACCAGTCGAAGTGGGAAGTCTTCCGAAGCTGGTGCAAGTCTAAATCAGTATCCTCAACCAGTACCTCTGTAACTCAGATAGCTGACTTCCTTTTATACCTAAGGAAGGAAAGATCCCTTTCAGCTCCCACGATCAAGGGTTACAGGAGCATGTTGGCAGCAGTCTTCCGTCACAGAGGCTTAGATCTCTCCAACAACAAAGATCTACAGGACCTCCTTAAGTCTTTTGAGACCTCGAAGGAGCGTCGGTTGGCCACACCAGGTTGGAACTTAGACGTGGTACTAAGGTTCCTTATGTCAGCAAGGTTCGAACCACTTCAATCAGCCTCTTTAAAAGATCTCACTTTGAAAACTCTTTTCCTCGTCTGCTTAGCAACAGCTAAAAGAGTCAGTGAGATACACGCCTTCAGCAGGAACATTGGATTTACATCTGAAACGGCTACATGTTCCTTACAGCTTGGTTTTTTAGCCAAAAACGAACTTCCTTCTCGTCCTTGGCCCAAATCGTTCGATATTCCAAGCCTTGCTAATTTGGTTGGAAATGAACAAGAAAGAGTACTATGCCCGGTAAGAGCTCTTAAGTACTATTTGAAATGGACTAAGCCATTACGTGGACAATCAGAAGCCTTATGGTGCGCCATTAAGAAACCTTCTTTACCAATGTCGAAGAATGCGGTTTCTTATTATATCAGACTTTTAATTCGAGAAGCTCATTCCCATCTGAATGAGGAGGACCATGCTTTGCTGAAGGTAAGGACACATGAAGTTAGAGCTGTCGCAACTTCAGTGGCCTTCAAACAAAACAGATCTCTGCAGAGTGTAATGGATGCAACCTATTGGAGAAGCAAGTCAGTGTTCGCATCATTTTACCTTAAAGATGTCCAGTCTCTTTACGAGAACTGCTACACCCTGGGACCATTCGTAGCAGCGAGTGCAGTAGTGGGTGAGGGCTCAACCACTACATTCCCCTAATCCCATAACCTTTTTAATCTTTCTCTTGAAATGCTTTTTATTGTTGTTTTTGGGTTGTCCGGAAGGCTAAGAAGCCTTTCGCATCCTGGTTGATTTGGCGGGTGGTCAAATTCTTTCTTGAGAAGCGCCTAGATTAGAGGTTTTGATGAGGTCCTTTAGTATGGGTTGCAACCCTTCATACTTCAGCTCCTAGGAGTCGCTCAGCATCCTGTGAGGATCGCGAGGCTCAGTAAGGAAGACGTACTTAAAAAGGCAGAGTAATTGTTCAAGTCGACTTCCTTACCAGGTACTTATTAATTTTATGTTTGTTATTTTGAATAACTGCTAAAATGAAATACGGAATACTTAGCTCTTAATGTTAACATATATGCTGGTCTCTACCCACCCCCCTGGGTGTGAATCAGCTATATGATCATCGGGTAAGTTTAATATTGAAAAATGTTATTTTCATTAGTAAAATAAATTTTTGAATATACTTACCCGATGATCATAAATTAAAGGACCCACCCTTCCTCCCCAATAGAGACCCAGTGGACCGAGGAGAAAATTGGTTCTGTGTTGACATCGAGTACTTGAGTACCTGCTCGACAGATGGCGCTGTTGATGTACACCCCCACCTGTATAGCGATCGCTGGCGTATTCGCCCGTAGGTTTTTCTGTCGGGCAGCAGAGCTGACAGCTATATGATCATCGGGTAAGTATATTCAAAAATTTATTTTACTAATGAAAATAACATTTTTTCATACAGACGCAATATAGGGAAGAAATACATATATGTATCATTAGACGAAAAGTAATCCAAAATCTTATAGCCAATAGTACCGTAACACATTAAAGAGAAGCTACGATGTTTCCACAGGAGCACAGAGATTAGTGTGCAGAGATACTGTATATTTGGGTAGTTAGTAAAGAATATTGGTTTATACTCTAAATCTCTTGGTTATTAGTTTCTAATACATTACTGTATTGGAATGTGCAATGTAATCACAGCTTCGATTTTATTTGCTAGTAATGAAAGGTTAGGGTAAAAATGTTTGATATACAATATTGAGTCTGATAATGGGAAATAGAAGTCATTGCAAACAGAGGCAAGAGTGTGAAGCTAAAACTCGCTTTGTTGTTAAGGTGTAATTGAATTATGAGATAAATTACTTAGATAAAATCAAGCCAAAATACTACTCCACAGGGCTAACATGGGTAGAAAAACATTCTGCCTGCCAGAACATAGGAACAGTGAGATAATGTTAAATTTTTAGCTAATCAAGCCAAGGCTGATCAGAAACCAATTAAACTAAGTGATAAATTTAGGCTTGTTCTGTCACTAATATAAACCCTTACGCTCTTTAATTGGGAATATATTTTCGATGAAGCTGGAAGATTAGCCGTAAGACTTTCAGCGAGGGTTGGAAGTAGTACCGGCTACCCTGCTCAAACACACACATCTGTGTTCTATCATCACTTTTGCTTGAGGAGGGAGGACGTCCCGTCCTCTCTCCCTTGTTACCAAACTGGCCTTATAACTTTTCTTGTTCTGGAGTCGTCTCGCATGCACTCTCTCTCTGCTTGTAGAACTCTACTGGCATTGAGTGTCAAGAGTAATCATCCATCAGGGTTTTCCATGAAGGCAAAGAAAACCCTTGGCGATCCCTCCTTTTTGACTCTTCTTACTCCTCTTCTGGAGGGCAGTTGAGTGAGAGTGATGGCTACTCTAAAGGTAATGCACCGATAGAGTGCTTGACCCCCAGACAACCTGCAGGTGTGGACATCGTTGCTTTCCTTTGGAAGCGGTGGTGTGTACTACCGGGAGAGTCTATCCTCAAGCAGTAACTATTGCCTTCCCTGGGGAAACTACTGTATTGCTTTCCTCGGGTCTTTCGGATCTCCCCGCTAAGGAATGGTTTGTCACAGTTTTCTTCAAGATGGTTGTTTGTGACCGACCCAGAGCTCGACCTCGGTCTTGCTTCTCGCTGCTGATAACGGCAGATTCCCTCGTTCTGAGTTAGCTCGGCTTGCACAGGTGGTGCAAAATCCGAAGCTCGTACCTGCTCCTTGTAAGGGGGACTTTTTCCCCGTTTAACGGCTTGGTCTCCTTCGCGTGGGATGATGAGAAGGCTTTTGGATTTGTCTAAACCATTATTTAGCCCCTCGGAGCGCGGTTTGTCACAACGAGACGACGAGGTAGCATGAAGGCTGGGTGCAGCTACGATACCTTGCTGGCAAGTTCTACATACTTGGCAATCTTCGACCTTCACTAGTCCGAACAGCTTGACTCGTTCAGCTGACATGTCTCGGCCAACCAGTTTGATTTGTCCTTCCAGCATGACTCGCCTAGTTCCTGTTGCGGGATCGCACATGATGGCTGGCCAAAATCCCACGGGAGTTATGACGAGTGATGTAGCTTTGATGAGAATGCGTAAGCAGAGGAGTACAAAAAACACTCGCCTATGATCACGCCTCAGAGTACAAAAAGTGTCTTTGTTAGCTGCCGCAGGACCGCTTGTGGTCGCAGGCTTCTATCAACGAGTCTCTTAAGCCTTATGTTCGCCTCCAGGTTCTGGACAATTTCCCCTTCCGAGGGAAAGTTAACCTCCACCAAGTGTTGCACAAGTTTTCCTTCCGAAAGAGTTACCCTCCACCAGCTACTATGCAGCAGTCTTCTCACTTGCGCGGAGGATCACCGACATCAGCAACAGGAGTTGGTCGCCTTTCCCGCCTGCGTGAGAGACTGCCTTCCCTCTGTACCCTGAGGGTACAAAACGAGTCTTGTTACCTGCCACAGGACTGCTCATGGTTGCCGGCATCCATTGACGAATCTCGTAGGACTTAACTCCAGAGAGTTATTGCCAACATCGATGAGGCCAGATCCTTTGTGATCGGTACCTCATGGGTGGTAACCTTTTGCAAGGGAGAAACCTCTCGTAGGCTATATCTCTTCCGGGTTATTACCTTCATCGTACCTCATCGAAGCATATGACGTAGAATCTTCTGTTCTTTGACGAGAACGAGCATATGCGCTAGCACGCTTAACCCCTCTCCCAGTAAGTTTAGGGAGCGAGGACCGCGGAGGACTGCCATATCTACGAGTGTCCCTTCTCACAAGTTCACCACACCAGCACTCAAGTATGAGCTACTTGGGTAGTGCGCAGAGCTTCAGTTGCTTCAGTTTACTGTTTCTTCAAGTGCGAGCTCCAGTTTACTGTTGTCTTAAGTGCTGGTTTAAGGTTACTAAAGAATTGTGCACTTACATTACCTGTATCTATCCTTTCAGGTAGGCTCTCTCCTCGCCAGAGCCTGGCAGCCTTCGCTGACAAGCACCCTCACTGGGAATTCATTGTGCACACAACTCTCGTTGCACTGAACAGTTGAGGGAGTTCGTTGCCCAACATGATCTCCGATGATTTTAAATTAATCAATCAATCAATCGTTGCCCAATAACAGCCAAACCCTCTCTTGCCATAACATACAGCTAAGGTAATTCCAACTGTAGAGGGGTACAGCACTTGTATAGCACACAATTACAGTGAAAACAGAGTAAATCATTCTATGCAATAAATCTTATTATGACTTCGCCTTCTCACCTTGAGTAAGCTGTAACTATGCAAGCTTCAGTTTGCTGTACAGCTTCAAAAGAGAATTACCATGCACAGACATTCAAGTTAACTACAAAGGTGGATGCGCAAGGTTCCACGTCATCACAACTGTTCTCGTCAGTGCTCGCAAACGTTCGTCACCCGCTAACGTTCGCTTAATTACTATTGCACTATTAATGTTGTACCATGTGTGGGACATTGGCGATCAGTCGCCTCCTCCTCCTCCTCCTTGTCGCTAACTATTTAAGTCCCTTGAATTGGTGTATAGTTACCCTTCAAGTTGACACCTTCATGATAAATGGTAAATAGAGACATGAGCTACGTCGGTTACGTATACACGCTCGCCCATACGCCTCCAGGAAGGTAGAAATATAGAATTGTACATCAAGCCTCGATAGAAGAAACCCTCTGGTTATTGCTGCAATGGAGAAAAGCTGCCGACCACAGAGACAGGCGCGAATTCGCGTATGTTTGGTGCCCTAGGGTGGGATAACTCCTAGCCTAACCTATCAACTTGCTGCCCATTGCCTACGTTCGGATAATTAACCCTAAGTACTGTGCTGCCTAATATTGTTTTTACAGTACTTGGTTTCTATCACAGTATGAATAGTTTGTAATGAAATCAATAGGTGCATAGTACATGTGCACACGTGTAGACTACGTACGAGAAACGACAAGGCTACAGTATTTGTGCTGACTGAAACTATAATTTTACCGAGTAATTGTCACACAATTATAACAATGTTGTTCCTATCCAGTAATACTGTACCATATAACACTTGGTGATACTTTAGTGTATATTACTGTATCATATGTACAGTAATATCACTACAGCACAGCTTAACTGTACTGTAAGTGTTCGCTGTTTTCGTTCAGACGACTCCAGTACTTTGACAAATCGCTGCACACGTAGCTTGCATTTACATAATGTACAGTATTGTAGAGTACAGTATGTCGTCAATAAACATTAATAATCTGTAGTGTAATAGTGTTCTGTACAATATGTGCACAATGCAAGATTAACTAAGTGTGCATGTTTTATACGATGACCACTAACTATTTTAGTACGAAGTTTTACGCAGCGACTTGAAGCATGGCAAAATTATTGATGCATCGTCTCTTGCTCAGTAATCTGACATATACAGTAACCCAGTAATATTTATTCCCTCTTCTGTTTCAGTGGGTTTGAAAATTAAAAGATAATGATAAAAGTATCGTTAGTAATGTTATAATAATTGTGTAAATGCTTACAGCCACAGTAACAACTGAACAAAAAACGACTTTTATTACGAACAATCGAATCTGGTATCAGATGTTTTGCTTGTATTTCAATCATCGTACGATAGTAAACAAAGTAGCATATGACTGACATTTTTACATTATAACCCTTATTCACTATAGAGAAAAGACATTCAAAAAAATATACTGCCAAATTAAAAATTAACCAGCTGTACTGTAATTTTAGGCGAGAAAACGATCAATATTCATAGCCACTTTTCTGTTTGAAATCAGGGGAAGCTGTGTCCGAAACTGAAAGGCCCAAGGTGTTAAAGGGTGCCAGGAAGAAGGCATTTGTGCACTCCTCCTCCTCAAAGCTCTTTCCATCTCCTTTTGTACAGCCGAGGAGGTACTATGATGTTTCAGGTGAGCCTCTTCCAGCCTCTAGACTCCTCAATAGAGGCCCTTTCAAGAGGGGTCTCTTGTGATATACTGTACTCTCGGCCCTCCCGGTCAATTTCTCTGCAGCGGATACCCTGAACATGGAAAAAGTCGCAAAGTATGCTATGCAGGCTATGTTCTCTCTAGACCTATGGTTAGGGTCAGTGGGTCACTAAGTCAGGATAGAAGATTTGTCCAAGGAGACATTCCTCTTGTTTGGTACCGGGACCACTGAGTTTCTCGCCCACGAGGTGGTTATCTTGTGGGCGAATGTTATACTGTACTTGAGAGTAGGGACTCGGTGATTGAAAGGTCCCATCAGCAAATCCCCCAAGGTGGAAGTGACCAGGCTGAGGAACTCTACACTTGACAGCTCGTCTCTTCTCGGGTTGAAAGACGTTGAGCAGACGGCTGAGCGTTGAAGACAAACCAGGACACTCTTCCATTGGGCTATGAAATCTTGGCCCTACGGAATGGCGCCCCCTCAGGAAGAAGCCATTGACGAATAAGACAGTAGGATCTTCGAGGAAAGTGTTAAAGAAGCCCTTTCCTACCAAAGACTGGAAGGGCTTCAAGTCCACCCATGGAGGAAGAAGTAGCTAGAATGGGCTGTCCTCCCACTTGCCCACTCTTGGTGGAATGCCTGCAACGTTGCTGGCAGAGGTGAGGTGGCGACAGCACGGGGACGATCCCTGGACAGTCTTCTTGATTTGTTCAGGGTATTGCTTCTCGTTCATTCAATCTCTCCCCTTTCATTGACTCTAAATCCAGTTCCATCGAGCTCGTATGCAAAGGGATTTGCAAAGGAGCTGGTCCTTTAGGCTAAAGTCCTGACCAAGTTGGAGAAGGGCACTCTCCAGGTCCTCGACGGATCCTCAGGCTTCTTCAGTCGACTCTTGTGAAAAAGGTGTGGAAACTGGAGACTCATCATTGATCTTTCGGCTCTGAACAAGTTTGTGTTACAAACTCCATTCAGCATGGAGACGGCAGACACGGGTCAGACAAGCAGGAAGACCACAGAACTTCATGTGTACGCTGGATCTCAAGGGTACATACTTCCAGATACCAGTCTATCTGTCTTTAAGGAAGTATCTAAGACTCATTCACAACAACAGGCAATACCAGCTCAGGAGGCTGTCCTTTGGTCTTTCGACAGCCCGTCAAGTCTTCATGAGTGTTTGCCCTAGTATCATGTTGGTTCCACAAGATCAACATCTGTCTCCTAAGATACTTCGACAATTGGCTGATCCTAGTAGACTCTGTGGCCACCCTTCATCAGCAGAGAGACAGACTCCTTGCTTTTTGCCAGGATCTGGGGATCGTGGTAAATCTCAAAGTGATATCTGCTTCCCTCTCAGAGACTGGTATACCTGGGAATGATCATCGACACCAACCTGCAGAAAGTCTTCCCATCAGACAACATAATACAGAAGCTGAGGAAGGTAGCAAGTCCCTTCCTCTGACAAGAAGCGCTCCCTGCCCAGCAGTGGTTACGTCTCCTAGGTTACCTATCATCCCTGGCCTGTCTAGTGCTCAATGACTGCCTCCTAATTTCTTCTCTCCAGTGGTAGCTAAGATCAGATGGGTCCAACATGACAACTCCCCTGATACCTTGAGCAGCAGACGGACCTGATGTGATGGGTGGCAGATGAGAATCTCCGCAGAGGGATTGACTTTCTTGTCTGTCCCCTGGAATTGATTCTCAACTCAGATGCGTTAAAAGAAGGGTGACTGGCCCACATGCTGCACCACACGGTCTCCAGGCTCTGGTCAGAGTCTGAAAGGTACCAGCACATAAATCTCTTAGAGATGAGGGAAACCTTTCTAGCCCTCCAACAGTTCCAGCCGTTAATAGCGTGTCACTCTGTGGTGTTGATGAGCAGTAACAATACAGTACAGTAGTGGCTTAGGTAAACAAGCAACGCAGTACCTTTTTGCAGCCCCTATGCCATCTAACAGTGGACATGCTAAAATGGGCAAAAGACAACAGTTGATGTCCTTACCTGCCTACTTCTTTCTAGGCAAGCGGAATGTGCTCATGGACAAATCTGAGCAGAGCAACTCGGATATGGGCTCCGAGTGGTCTATGAATCATCTAGTAGGTAACAAAGCCTTGACTTTGGGGGGGTTCCCTAACTGTGGATGTGTTCGCAACATCCTTGAACAACAGGCTCCTGCTCTACTGTTCCCCAGTCCTAGATCCTCAGGCCCTCTGACAAGATGCATCCCAACAATGGTGGGACAACATCGACATTTACGCCTTTCTCCCGTTCTGTCTGATGAGAAGAGTACTCAACAACACCAGAGCATCCAAGAACCTATCAAGGTCAGTCATAGCTCTGCTATGGCATCATGCAGAATGGTTCTGGGACATTCTTCAGCTCTTGACAGAGGTCCCGAGAGAACCCCCTTCACGTCATGATCTACTCAGTCCCATGTGAACATCTTCCACAAAGGTGTAGCTTCTATGCAACTTCATACCTGGAGATTGTCCAGCACCTCCTCTCGGAGAGGCTTTTCGCAACAAGTTGTGAAGAGGATGTCCGGATACCTGTGAAGATCTTCGGCTTCAATCTACCAGGCGAAGTGGACTGTCTTCTGTGGTTGGTGTCGTAGAAGGGCTCTCTCCCCTGGATGTCACTTTTCCAGCAATAGCGGAGTTCCTTGTTTACCTTCGGGAGGGAAAGCTCCTCTCGGTCTTGGCGGTGAAAAGCTAGCTACCGCTCAGTCGTGAGTCTTGCCTTTAGACTGAAAGGAGTTAATATTTCTTCTTTGTTGGAGTTCTCTCCTCATACGAAGTTTCGAGCTTTCCTACCCTCCACCGGAAGTTAGACCACCCTCATGGAACATGGTTCACGTCTTTCAGTCCCTGAAGGGTGCTTCCTACAAACCATTACGTCAGGCAACAGATCTCCCCCTCACTTTGGAGACTGTTCTACTTGCCTTGGCTTCAGCCAAGAGTGTCGGCAAATTTTATGGTCTTTCCTATGATGTCGCCCATTCAAGGGGATAGGGGGAAGGTAATTCTCAGCTTTGTCCCTGAGTTTAATACCAAGACTCAAACTACCTTCCCCGCCCACTACTTGCAGGACGTGACCCACAGAAACATGGAGACATTCTCCATTGGCCCTGTGGTGGCTGCACTACAAGTGGTTTAAATACCTCAAGCTCTGTGATGCACAAGTAGCAGAGGGCTAAGGTTATCCAGGATTAGTCAGGAATGAATGTAAAGAATGACTGGTTCTTTCTTTCTTTCATCTTCCCCTCTCTTGGGGAACAGCATTTACGGTCCTCTGCAAGCTGGCCTCGCCTATCTGCAAGTAAAACCATTTCCCTTGTTTAACCTAGTATAGAAATAATACTTGTTGCGTCCCCATACCCCCTGGCGAGGTTGGATAGAATAATGTCTGATGTTGATTCAAAAGATTCCTATGTGTCAAGAATTTTTAACTAGACTAGTCACATTGCTAGTATCAAACATTCACACAGCTTGCTCAGGCCGACATTTAGCGAGGTGTCAGGGTTTCTCTCCCTGTTACGTACGGGAAAACCCCTGCTCAAACACCAGCCAGTTGGTTTGGACTTCCACCCTCCTAACGAGTGAGTTATCTCTAATAAAGAACAAATGACAGATTTGAAAGTAATTTGTATTTTTTCTAACCATACAAACATTTAGCTCTGTATACAAATTGGCCTGCCATCACTTGTCCCCAATAACTCCTGTTTGCAATCAATAGTATCAAAACAACACAGGTGTGTGTGTGTGAGCGAGTTAGCTGGCTAACCCCTCCCCCCTTGCTAATTAGCAGTGGGTTAGTTACACCTCTCAAAGTCTAATGGCTAGTCTTCCAGCTTAGCTGGAAGTATAATCCTTAATAAAGAGCTCAAGGTTTGTAATTTCAAATGTGTCATTTCTTTTAGGAAATGTGATATATCCTTTGATAGCATACCTTAATCAGCCGATTTGAAAGCATAAACAATGAACAAGATAATTCACTTTTTTTATTTTATTTATTTTTTTTTTACAATTACGATACTATAAAGTGAATATTACATACTTTATTATTAGATACAGTTACGGGAAACACCAGTTTAATCAAAGTCTGGTTTATTTCAAATATAGCTGTAATTGTTTACTACAGTAAATGGATTTACAGTGTAAAGCTAGTACTGGGTTGAGAGAAAGGGAAATGGTACGAAGGAAGCCCAGTGCAAAGGAATGAGGGCTATTTAAAATCACCACGCTGAAAGATTTTTTATCTCGAGTATTTTATTTTTTTATTTAATAGGTATTGTGGTTCTCTGAGTAGCAAAAAAGTGAAATTGTAAAGAACTGTATTTTCTCACGTACAGCGCTTACTGACTGTAGTCCTACCAGTGATTGCGCATGTAAGATTGGTTGCCGACTCTTGCGTCCACTGCATCCGACAGTGATTTGGAAACAAGACTAGGGAAACGTAATCCTTCAGGGTTGTTATCTTGGACTTCTCTCTATGTGTTAAAGAGTGCATCAGAACAGTCATGGTTTCATTCTCTGATCCCCGGAGAATCTCCTCCTGTCTCTGTCATGCCCACAAAGAACAACAGTCACGTAAGACATAACCCTTTGAGATTGTACTTTTACCCCCTCTCTTTTCTTAGGGGATGGAATCTACTCCTGCTTACGTCTACGAACGATAGCAAATGTATTCGCTTACAATCACACATCCCACCCAAAAGTGGGAGAGTCCCTTATACCGGTAGCGATCTCATTGCTTCATTAGCTATATGCTCAGAAAAATTTTCATTTGTTCCCATGCTAACGAACCTTCCGTTATTTATGTAGATTATCTTTCAGCGGTAGCTGAAGATAGCCACTAGACTTTAATTGTGAGGTGGCAACCCTGTCAAGCGGTTAGGCTGGGAGTTACCCAGCCGCTTCTATATAGACTTCACAGTAAGAGACGTCACTTTTTCTTTTGGCTCAGTAGAGATCGGACGGGTCCGCTCTCCTCTTGACTGTCATTGGTGACTTTTTCAATTCTGCTTTCTCTTTTCAGGTGTGCGTGTTTTCTCTTGCGATCGCCTTCATCATGCAAACCTGTCCAAGACGTGAGTGTGCCGCGTGCGGGACCTTCATGTTGCGTTGTAGACCAACCCCCACTCTGTGTCCTACTTGCCGAGGGCATCAATGCGAGCAGGGTTCGCCCTGCGCAGAGTGTAGGGAGTAGTCTGCATCCCAATGGTAGAAATTTGGGCAGCGTAGGAAGAAGACTGGGTGCGATTGCTCTCTCTCAGGGGCCTGCAGAGCGCTCTATTCTTCTAGCACCCGCAAATCTCTCAAAAGCTCCTCCTTGCTCATGCTGTCACGAGGGACGAGCGAGTATAAGCGCAGATCGTGTAACTCCTTGGCAACCCCGGGGTACCGGGGTGGTGGTTGTTGCTTCCTCTAGAGGAGCAACTTCTCCTCCTGTTGCTGGCGAGCCATTCTCCCTTTCAGATCTGCTGCAGGTGTGGTCGTCCTTAGGGATGTCGGGATCTACTTCGAAGGAGGCACTACTGTGCCTTCTTCAGCATGGTGCCAGAAAGGAACCGTCGACATCTCACGCTTTGGAACTGTGCGAGGTCCATCTGTTGCCTTGTCCTGGCCCTTCCACGCGTGGACGAGGTGATCGTTCGCCTCTCTTAACGGCCCCCTGCTAACAACGAATCCTCTCTCCATCCTGGGGCCTCGTTGTTCCCTAACCTCCAACCTTGTTTCTACCCACAGGAGGCCGCAGGTTGCACGTGTGGATCTTCTGGGGACCAGCGCTCCTACCATCAGCAGCGCGAAAGGACGAGCATCACCATTGCCTTGCCCTTCTGGACTCTTCCCCTGATCGCCGTTTGCGACGATCGGAAGATCTCATGGATCATCGGTCGTCACGATCCGAAGGCTCTTCTTCTGGAAGACGTTCACGCTTAAGAACCTCGCGCTCAAGAGACCGCTGGTCTCAACGCTCTCCTCGGAGGCGTTCCTCTTCAAGAGGGCGAGTCTCTCAATCGCGTTCTACATGATTGCGGGCAAATTCTAGACCTATGTCCAGACGCTCGCGTTCTAGATCTCGAGAACGGCGCTCGCGAATACAATGCTTACGTTCACAAGGGCGGCATTCACGTTCGCGAGCTAGGCATTCGCATCGTTAGCGATCACAAACCGCAAGTTCGCGATCAAGGTCTAGACTTTCCTCGGTTAGAGGTAGAGGTAGGCGTACACGCAGTCCATCAGCATGTAGCCCCTCAACCAGACCTTTCAAACGACCTAGGACCGGACCTAAAGATGAGTTTGACCATTTCTCTAACATTCATCCAGCTAAATCTCCAGTGCCTTTCACTGCCTGGGGAGTTTTAGCAAAGCGTTTGCTTACGCAACACTCGGAAAAGCATCCCGCTTTGACGCATTCTCCATCGAGAGTAGTACCTACTCGGAGGCATCCTCTGCCGACTTCATCGGGTGTAGGTACTTCTCTGGGGGAAACAGGAAGGCGTTAGACCTTCCTCTTCTTCTGTAGCTCCTAGTGCTCTTGTTGCGAGCACTTCTGCTTGTGAGTTGTCTGTTGACGCATAAAACTTGCGATTTTGCTTGAGTCTTGCAGTTTCGCGAGCAAATCGGCGGTTTCCGAGAACAATTCATAAGCAGGTGTGTTTGAACCACGAGCAAGTGCGGTCGGTATCATCACCTTCGCCTCGTCCATCTGCATCTTCCTTCCACTTCCCGCAGAAGACTAGCACCCTTCCCAGAAGGGTTCAAGGAGCCCCCTAATAGGTTTGCGAACGTTCATATTAGCCCGGACCTTCCTTCGTATCCGAAGGAACGTGTTTCTCTGCCTCTGAGGTTGTCACCTCCACGACTGGAGCTCCTTCTAGAGTTCCGCCCAAAGGACACACCCTAAGAAATTCCAGGGTATACCTAGGGTGCAGAGCTTCCTCCATGGGTGAGCAACTTCATGACCATCCTCGTGAAGACTCTGAATGTGGCTCCTCCACCGCCACAGCCTCCGACTGACTCAGTCAAAGCACCCCCTAAGATCCCCCTGGAATCCTCGTGGGGTTGATCAGTTTAGTATCAGGACCCTAGAAGGAGGTTGACGGCAAACAGAGAGCGCAGATCACCTCCACCCCGATCTCATGCTGAAGGCCCTGTTCCTTCTGATTCTTACATGTCCAACTTACTTTTATGCCAGTGAAGGTAAAGCAGGTCATAACTAAAAAGCAGAAGAGAAGGATGAGAGGTGTAACACTACCTCACACCAATATCGTCCTTCCTAGGTCGATTAGGGACATAGGCTCGCCCAGGGAGATCACGATCCTTCTGCCAAGGCTTCGTCTAGTTCCTCGAAGACCTCATAAGTTCCCCCTTCTAAGACCGCAAAGGAACAAACTGTGCGTAGGGAGTCGAAAGACACTAAGACAAAACCTAAGAACGCTGCGTCACGAGAAGCTAGATTAGCTTAGGTACAGATGCGGTCCCCTGTGGCAGTCTCACCCAGTGATTCTTTTGACGACCCAGACCTACCCCAGGCTCTGAATGTAACCCTGGAGGTGGACGACCCTCTTGACTCGGAGGATGAGAATCTACCAAAGGTGGCCAGTCCGAACTATCACTCCGAACAGGAGAGACGTGAATCGGAACATACCGTTTGGCATCAACAGGTGGTCCACTCCTGGTTCCACCATCCAGTAGGGGAAGGATATGGTTCTTGATGAAATATTCGAGACCCAAAAGCCTTCTAGGTTCAGTGCACCTTTTCCCTGGTCCAAAGGTCTGACAGCTGCCAAAAGGAAAGCTATTGCCCAGATAGCGGGAACTTCTAGCTCTTTGAGGGCAGGTTGCTCCTCTCGGTTCCTT
>NC_090747.1:89157118-89162118 GCF_036898095.1 Palaemon carinicauda
TATATATTTATATATATACTGTATATATATATTTATATATATCTATCTATCTATCTATATATATATATATATATATATATATATATATGTATATATATATATTTATATCTATATATATATAATTATCTATGTATATCTATAAATATCTATATTTATATATATAATTATCTATATATATATATATATATATATATATCTATATATATATATATATATATATATATATATATATATATATGTTTATATAAATATACATCTATATACCTATATCTATATATATATATATATATATATATATATATATATATATATATATATGTTTAATATCTATACATTTATATACCTATATCTATATATATATATATATATATATATATATATATATATATATCTATATATATATTTATATTACATATATATATATATATATATATATATTACACATATATATATATATATATATATATATATATATATATATATATACTGTATGTATCTATCTATATATATATCGATATATAAATTATATATATATGTATATGTATATATAGATCTATTTTATATACATATATTATTATTATTATTATTATTATTATTATTATTATTACTAGCCAAGCTACAACCATAGTTGGAAAAGCAAGATGCTATAAGCCCAAGGGCTCCAATAGGGAAAATAGCTCAGTGAGGAAAGGAAATAAATAAATGATGAGAACAAACTAACAATTAATCATTCTTAAAACAGTAACAACGTCAAAGTAGATATGTCATATATAAACTATTAACAATGTCAAAAACAGATATGTCATATATAAACTATAAAAAGACTCGTGTCAGCCTGGTTATCATAGAAACATTTGCTCCGACTTTGAACTTTTGAAGTTCTACTGATTCAACTACCCGATTAGGAAGATCATTCCACACCTTGGTAACAGCTGGAATAAAACTTCTAGAATACTGTGTAGTATTGAGCCTCATGATGGAAAAGGCCTGGTTATTAGAATTAACTGCCTGCTTAGTATTACGAGTAGGATAGAATTGCCCAGGGAGATCTGAATGTAAAGGATGGTCAGAGTTATGAAAAATCTTATGCAACATGCATAATGAACTAATTGAACGACGGTGCCAAAGATTAATATCTAGATCAGGAATAAGAAATTTAATAGACCATAAGTTTCTGTCCAACTAATTAAGATGAGAATCAGCAGCTGAACACCAGACAGAAGAACAATACTCAAAACAAGGTAGAATGAAAGAATTAAAACACTTCTTCAGAATAGATTGATCACCGAAAATCTTAAAAGACTTCTCAATAAGCCAATTTTTTGTACAATTGAAGAAGACACAGACCTAATGTGTTTCTCTAAAGTAAATTTTCTGTCGAGAATCACACCTAAAATTTTAAGAGAGTCCTACAAATTTAAAGAAACATTATCAATACTGAGATCCGGATGTTGATGATCCCACCGTCCTTGACCTACTTACAATCATACTTTGAGTTTTGTTAGTATTCAACTTCATACCACATAATTTGCACCATGCACTAATTTTAGCTAAATCTCTATTAAGGGATTCACCAATCCCAGATCTACATTCAGGGGATGGAATTGATGCAAAGAGAGAAGCATCATCTGCATATGCAACAAGCTTGTTTTCTAGGCCAAACCACATGTCATGTGTATATAGTATGAAAAGTAATGGGCCAAGAACACTACCCTGTGGAACATCGAATATCACATTCCTATACTCGCTATGGTGCCCATCAACAACTACTCTCTGAGATCTATTACTTAAAAAATCAATAATAATGCTAAGAAACGACCCACCCACTCCCAACTGTTTGTTTAAAAACAAGGGCCTCATGATTAACACGGTCAAAGGCAGCACTAAAATCAAGGCCACTCATACGAGGCCACAATCAAAGGATTTCTGTACAGCATTGGAGATTGTAAGAAGGGCATCACATGCTCCAAGGCGTTTAAAGGATTGTATATGAAGACTTGAAAACAAGGCAATCAAATAAAATATAGAGAATAAAAAGAAAATTGAAAGACTGTTTTCAAGTCTCCTTATACATTTACTTTTTATTCTCTATATTTTCTTTGATGACCCTATTTTCAAGTCTCCTTATACAATCCTTTAAACGCATCTTTTCTCTCTTCAATTCTTCTATTTTCTTGTCTAGATCCTCTTCACGATTGGGGGTGACTATGTTCTTATCCTCCTCCTTCCTTCTGATTCATGTTTTCATGTTGTTTCTTCTTCTTCTCCTCCTTTTCATTTTCCTTTTCCTACTTCTTTCCATTCTCCTTCTCTTTCAGATTCTTGATATTCGGATTTTTCTTATTCTCCTCCCTTCCATTCTCCTTCTCTTTCTGCTAACTTTATCTGTAATCCCCATACCAATCTAGTATGGGCATCCTCTCTCTCTCAAATAGAAGATTCTTTTGCAACCTCATGCTGACTTTTCAGTACAATTTACTCAGACATGCTATCTTAAAAGCTTGTTTGTATCATATATTTCAACTCCTAGACGTTCTAGAAGCTCTCTAACCATGGACTGACAATTGTTTGTCACACTATGGTACCTTTCCAAATTCCACGGTTTATAAAGTTCAGTCATTTCCTCATAGACCTGCCGTGGCGACAGGTTTTCTATGTGGTATTCATCCTTTACAAAGAACTCAAATTCAGGTGGTTTTAATGTGTAAAAGGGCATCAACCATTCATTTTTTTCAGAGTCTGGTTTTGGTAACCCTTCAAAGTATCGCTCCCTGGAGTCCCATTCGAATCTCACGGTGATATGCATTATATGCAACAGACGGCAATTATGGCGAAGCGGGTACAGTCATTCATTGTCAAGATACCTCTCTAGCACGACAATTTTGCAGAATCGTCGTACTTTTCCTCCCATTCTTCATAATTCTTCCGAAGCTTATCTTGAATATCTGGTGGTGGTTGTGAGATAGGTAGATTTAAGAAAGGGGAGGATTCTGGTGGTGGTTGTGAGAACAGTAGCTGTAAGAAAGGGGTGGATTCTGGTGGTGGTTGTGAGAACAGTAGCTGTAAGAAAGGGGTGGATTCTGGTGGTGGTTGTGAGAAGAGTAGATTTAAGAAACGGGAGGATTCTGGTGGATTTAAGAAGAGGGGGAATTCAAGTGATGAATGTGAGGAGGAAGAATAAAGTGATGAATACGAGGAGGAAGAACCAAGTGAGGAATGTGAGGAGGAAGAATAAAGTGATGAATGTGAGAAGGATAAATCTAGTGATGAACGTGAGGAGGAAGAATAAAGTGGTACCTGTGAGGAGGAAGAACCAGGTGATGAATGTGAGGAGGTCTCCTCCTCTTTTCCATAAAGCCCCACCAAATGAGCGTTGATGTGATATTCTCGTAGGAGCTCCTTTTGAAGCCTTTTAGTTTTGTTGCGAGCCTTTCTAATTCCTTTGATCACCCTTTCGTTAAGAATCTCTATACGATAACCTAAACGCTTAATTTCTATATTCAATCTTGCTATTATCTCCTCTTGTCCCTTTTGACGATTAGGGTCAGTTGTCTTCTTCCCCTGCTCTTCCTCCCGATTCCTTTCAGTCTTCTTCTGATACTCCTCCCCTTTCTTCCTATCTTTCAGAGACTCTTCCCACCTTTGTGTATCGAAAGTTAGGCAATAGCTACAGGGCAGATTAAATATCTAATTCCTTTAAATCCAAACCATGGTCTAGGAATTTGATTGAGAAAGAGGCCCAAGTAGCACTTGCCACAATCGAACTTTAAACGGAAAACTTTGATGAGCATTTTTGGGTTATTGTGATGAGCCACTATAACCGAGTCACATTTACGCCGCCTAGGAATGGAGTCCTTTTCTCTAACCCATGGTGAAGGAGTGCCATTTTTTATATGATTAACGATATCTTATTCAATGGAGGTTCCATTGACTGGTTGTCTTGTTCTGATCTTTTCTGGAGAGATTTTTGATGTTCTGTCAGTGCTCTCCGAATTGTTTATCTTTTCCATCAATTGTTGTCTATCCTTTTTTACCCTCTCGCTTTTTCTATTCTCTTCCTTCTCCTTGTTTAGTTTTTCTTTATGTTTTCTCTTCCCCTTCTCCTCCTTATTCCTCTGATTCTTGGTATTCTGTTTTTTTCTCCTTCTCCTCCCTTCCATTCTCCTTCTCTTTCTGATTATTGGTATTCTGTTTTTTCTTAATCTCCTCCTCCTCTCCATTCTCCTTCTGTATCTGATTCTTTGCACTCTGTTTTTTCTTATTCTCTTACTTCTTCCCATTCTCCTTTTTCTGATTCTTGGCATTCTGTTTTTTTCTTATTCTCCTCCTTTCCATTCTTCTTCTCCTTCTGATCCATTGCATTCTGTTTTTTTCTTATTCTCCTCCTTTCCATCCTCCTCCTTCTGATCCTTTGCATTCTGTTTTTTTCTTATTCTCCTCCTTTCCATCCTCCTTCTCCTTCTGATCCTTTGCATTCTGTTTTTTCTTATTCTCTTCCTTCTTTCCATTCTCCTTCTGCTTCTGATCCTTTGCATTCTGTTTTTTCTTATTCTCTTCCTTCTTTCCATTCTCCTTCTGCTTCTGATCTTTGCATTCTGTTTTTTCTTATTCTCTTCCTTCTTTCCATTCTTCTTCTCCTTCTGATCCTTTGCATTCTGTTTTTTTCTTATTCTCCTCCTTTCCATTCTTCTTCTCCTTCTGATCCTTTGCATTCTGTTCTTTCTTATTCCCATGCTTCTTTCCATTCTCCTTCTTCTTCTGATCCTTTGCATTCGGTTTTTTCTTATTCTCCTCCTTTCCATTCTTTTTCTCCTTCTGATCCTTTGCATTCAGTTTTTTCTTAATCACCTCCTTCTTCCCATCCTCCTTCTGCTTTTGATCCTTGCTATTCTTGGTTATCTTATTTTCCTTCTTTCCATAAAGTCCCATCAAACTAGCGTTGAATTCTTGTTTTCGTAGAAGCTCCTTTTCAAGTCTTTCGATTTTCTTTTTATTCTCTA
>NC_090747.1:89167118-89182118 GCF_036898095.1 Palaemon carinicauda
CTAACCCTGTATAACGAATGCTTTCAGCAACTCTAGTTTCGATTGAAATTGGATGGCTACAGATGAAAACTAGTTAGCAGTTATTGTTGCCCTTGTCTTTAGAGTTGAGGGTGAAGTCATTGTTTGAAAGGCTAATACACTCATTAGGTAAATATAGACCATCCTACCCTAACGCATACTGAGTCATTCAGATATATATTTTCATGAATTTTCTTTCCTTCTGGATGATGAATGCCTTAATACGTCTGTTAATCACAGCAAAGTATTTTCTAGGTTCCTCTCTTGCTTTCGATGACTTCCTGGATACAATATATTTGTCATTATTTCTCCAAAGGAATTATGACCCTATTTTTTGTCATCCATGCACCGAAACCAGTCTTGTATATCGATATTGATTATCCTTGCAACCTTTATTTTGGCTTTTACTATATTGTACAGTTGGGCACAGGAATTCCTGGCACATTTAACCATGAGGAAGTTCTCCCTGTCACACCCTTACTGAGCGGAGACTTCCTATGTGTTGGCCCGCCGACCAGTGAAGCCGACTTTCCATACACTATCTGTTTGGTTACTTGCCACACAGTACAGTTGGGCACAGGAATTCCTGGCACATTTAACCATGCGGAAGTTCTCCCTGTCACACCCTTACTGAGCGGAGACTTCCTATGTATTGGCCCGCCGACCAGTGAAGTCGACTTTCCATACACTATCTGTTTGGTTACTTGCCGCACATTAAGGGTAGAACAGGGTGCACTTACTTCCTCAAGCGTGGTGTGCCATAAACTCTTTGTGTCCAATCGTACATCTCTTTATAAAGCTACCTTGGAGATACTGTTCAGTGATACCTCCTCCCAAAATCTAAATGCTGTTCTGTTTTTTTCATTTTCTTAAGATCCCTTGCTAGTGTCGCCCAGCTTGTGATTCTGCTCTCGTCCATAACATTTACTCAGATGCTCTATGGTGATAGGCTATATATGCCTATAACTTCTCTCTTGCTAGTATTTGTATTAAGCTTTCTCATTTAAAAAAAAAAACATCCTTATGGTTTATTTATCAGTGTATGCTACTTCTCTTCGCTATTCGAAGTTATCCATACACTATTTACCAACCTCTGCAACTTCCCTCCCTAGTCACAATCATCACGAATTATTTATCTTTCAAATCATAACTCTCACCAATTGTGGAAAGCCAATACTGTATCTACCTTTTAGAGAGGAGCAATTGCAGACCATTTATACATTTTAAGTATTCATTTATGTTTTCATAAGTCTTCTGTGAACGATTTAAATGCAAGTTCAGTAACTTGTATTTAATTTTTGACGAAGGTTTTATTGAAGTACATTTTAAAAGCAGGAATAATTTCATTTATTTTATATCACAGGACTGGATTTTATTGCAACATAAATTTGATTTCTATCGCATACTTTTTCATATTTTGTATTACAGTATGAGGTTTTTGGAGATCATCCATATCTTTTATTATCTTAATTGGAATTAATTCAGTTATATTTTCACAACTTATTTATTTTGCGTGATTTTTTTTTTATTATAAGCAAAAATATTGACATTTTCCTCACCATAAGCACTTTAAATATTAAGATTTGATCCATCAAGAATCTTTTTTTCATTTTTAGATATTCATCATTATAATCACCCGTTATTAGTCCACTGCAGAATAAAGGCCTCAGACATGTCCTTCCACTTACGTCTGTATATGGTCTTTATATGCTAGTCCACATTCGCAAACTTTCTTAGTTCGTCAATTTATCGTCTTCTCTTTCTTCCCCTGCTTCTTTTGCAATCTCTAGGGACGCATTCTGTTATTTATAATGTTCATCTATTTTGTCATTCTCATATGTATGTATAATACATATATATATATATATATATATATATATATATATATATATATGTGTGTATGTATGTATATAAATGTATATATATGTATGTATATATGTATATATATGTACATATATGTATATGTATATATTTATGTAAATATAGATATATATGTATTTATGTATGTATATGTATGTATATATATGTATATGTATATATGTAAATATATGTATATATATACATATACTGTATATACATACATATATATACATATATATATATATTATACACACACAGACATACTTGTGTGTGTGTATAGATTCATGAGCGAGTGTATCAAACACCATTGAATTATTTTGGAGTTGACGATGACGGTGGTGGTGTTCTGAGCCATATTGTTAAGCACAGAGTTACTTACCTGCTGTTTGCCAACCTGCGAGCCATGCTTGTTTTGAATTTGAATAATGTAAAGTACCTGATTATTTATGATTTTATTCATAGCATACCCTATTATTTATGACTGCGCCAGGGCTCCCGGTGTATTTTATACTGGCTTGCGATTCCAAGTCGCTGCGGTGGACGGCGCTTCTTTCGTAAATAATATCAGGATTCTGAAATATCCATAATTCTTGGGCCTTATGCCGTCTCCATCGAGAGTACACTGGGCTACATGGACAACGACTTGCATTGGGTATTTTCTGGCTTTATTTAGCAAGGACAAATTGGCCGATTTGCTGTTCATTTTAATTCTTTTCATGTAAACGTGAGTTTCTGTACTCACACACACACACACACTAATATATTAACAAATACATAATATGCATACTAACGGAATTGTGTGTGTGTGTATATATATATACATACATATATATATATATATATATATATATATCTATATATATCTATATATATATATATATATATATATATATATATATATATATATATATATATATATATATATATTAAATACGTTTGTGTATATATGTAGGTGTAAAACTCAAGAACTCAAGATTTTGATGTTTACAGTTTGCATATATATATATATATATATATATATATATATATATATAATGAATGTATTTTGAGATCACTAGCAACGTTATAATATATTTATCATAAGTAGATTATGGAGAGACTTATGTCAGCTTGTTAAACATCATACCGTTCGATGCATTTTTAAACATCTAATCTTCCTCAGATTAGGCTGCCTGATGTAAACCAACTCTTACTGTTAACCATTCAGTTAACACAATACTGCTTTTAATGTGGGTTTTTGCTTCTTACACATCTTAGAGAATTGGACCAATCTCATATTTTTCCTGTGTTCCCTTCACTCGCATTGCGTCTCCGAATCTCTTGGTTTGGGTCTCCTATCATATGCCTTTTCCAGAGCTATGAATAATATAAGTAGCCCTTTCTACCTTTTCAGTTATTTTTCCATTATATGCCGTTCATGTTCCTAGCATGAAACTTCTTTTTTTCACCTACAGATATTTCTTCCCCAATTCTTTAGTCCATTATTCTTTCGCAGACTTTCATGGTGTCATAAATTATCTTTATTCCCCTGTAGTTTGCACATTCCTGTATGTCATTTTCTCTCGATCCATAGCTTTCTCTATTATTTACGTATCTTTTCCTAGCTGTATATACTGAAGATTCTTTTTATAATCTTCCAGTCTACCTTGTTTGGAGTATTGTTCTCCTGTCTGGTCTAAAGCTGCAGACTCATTAAATTTCTTATCTTGATGTTAATCTCTGGTACCGTTCTAGAGTTGCATAAGGTTTTTCATAGTTCTGAGTGTCCTTTTGCATTCCGATCTTCCCAGAGTGTATCATCCTGCATGTAGTTATAGGAATGCCATTAATTCTAACAGATATGGCTTTTTCACTATAGGGCTCAACATTACACAGTATTACAAGAGCTTTATTCCGGCTGTGATCAGATTGTGGAATAATCTTCCTAATAAGGCTGTTGAAATGGTGAACTAAAGTAGTTCAAACTTACGGTGAATGTTTGTGTTTATCAGGTTGTCATGATACTCTCCTCAGATCTATTTATCGTTGTTACTGATTTTCGGATAATTGTAGCATCCTGCTTCTACAACTAAGATTGTAAGCTTAGCTAGCGATAATAATAATATAAATTTACAAGTGTGTGTGCATATGTGTGTATATATATATATATATATATATATATATATATATATATATATATATATATACAACTTTATACGTTATATATATATTTTATATACAGTACTGTGTATATACTGTACATAAATAAATTATATATATATATTATATATATAATACACACACATATAAATATATATATATATATATATATATATATATATATATATATATATATGTATATTTATTTATGTACGTATTATCTATATACAATTGTATACATAGACTTAAGGTCACCCTCTCAGGGCCTGGTACTTGTATGAAAACTGGTCCTCTCCCTCACTTTTACTTTATTCCAGGGAGCCTTTTTTGTGTGTGTGTGTGTGTATATATATATATATATATATATATATATATATATATATATATATATATATATATATATATATATTATACAGTAGTATACACAAAATTATACACAAGCCCATATATATGATAAATGTGGCTGAATGTGTAATTAGTGTACAGTAAAGATGCTCAGTAGACCATGTAGTTGTAGTGCGCTGTTAAGTAATTGCAGATGTTGTCGTGATAACGTATAAAATCATCCCTTCACATTTGAGATTCTCCATTCCAACGCAATGCTTTCTATGATGTGGATAGGACTCGAAAAAATAAATATTGTTCTCTCTCAATGTCTCTTTGTATGTATGTATGTATGTTTGTACGCATACGTTATTGCATTGGAACGAAAATACCTTTACCTCATTTTTTTCAGTACGAGAATAGCAAAAAACAGCAGTTTACTGGCTATTTACGCAACAGATGTGTAAACATCAGTCTGAATTTCAATAACAAGAACTTATTGTAAAATATTATACATGAATTCCATTTGTTTATGATTTCTTGCCGAAGGGATGTCATGGTTCCGTAAAACACCCTTAATAAAATGCAAAGTTTATGGACTGTCGAACATGTAACCTACCGAGTTCCAAATGTTGTTTAGTGAAAAGAAATGTAAAGAATTGGTAAAAAGCTTTTGTCAGATGATTTTTCCCCTTTTTCTGATCCTTCAATTACTCTTGTATTTATTTTTATTTATTTATTTGTTTATTTATTATATTACTGTTATGGATGCATTTTGTGCAATTTTAACAGTTGATTAACTTCCACCCATTTTCCGTAGTTATTTGTAATCTCTCAACTCAAATTAGAATAATTCCAATAAAACATTGAAACAATTTGCATTTCTTTTTCTTTTATTTTATTTTTTTTTTTTTTGGCTTTGAAAATATTAACAATGGTTTACATTTATAGAATTCTTTCTAAAAATGTAATTCAATAATAGTTATTCCATATATATAAAAAGATTTTTTAATTTTCGAAGGAGCGTGAAAATTTTCAGCATCATTAGATTATATCAAATAATGGAAATTACCACTCGCTCCAAAATTCTATTCGGTATTTATGTAGGGAATGCTAGAATTAGACTATATTTTCCCTTCTACTTCTGACCATAAATTTCTTTAATGGAGTTCAAAATAATAATTTTGGGCGAAGGAAGTTTTGATGGAAAGTTGCTCTTGCCAAATTCATGGTGTTTACAAAGAACATGTTAAGGAAAATAATACTTGACCGAATTAAAGATAGATGCAAGCAATTGTTCCATAAGTCTGCTTTTGCTTTCCAGATAATCATGTTTTATTGTGCGTTATTGTTAGCCGCATGGACTTCTATGGCTGTAATCTGCTTTCGGGTGTATCTTTTTAAATCGGATCCAACTTTTTCAGGGATTATTGAACTCCTGACGCATTACGAAGTGAAATATGTTTCATATATTATTCAGAAAAATTAATGTTATTTTTGTGGTAAAGCAACAGTTGTATCGAAATTCTCACAAATAATTTTAATTAATGTTATAAATTTTCATCTTATTACACCATTTTGCTTCATTGAATAAAATTCATACATATGTTTTATTCAGTGCTGATTTCCTCCCAACGAATCATATTTGTTAAAAGCGCAAATAAATCTAATCACTCGGCCTCCTCGGAGATCTATCAGTACTGAATAATTGAAAATTGTTAATTTGCCAATCGTTCGAAAGGTGAAAAAAAAAAATAATAGGGAAAGACATTTTTGATAAAAAAGATTTTTCCCGAACGTTTCGTTCTGAGGTCAAGAGCTTTTTAATCTCTTTGAAATCCCACACAAAATAGAAAAAAAAAAAGAAAAACAATGTAACCTTCAGCTGTCGGCTCAAATTAATATTTTATAGCTGTATTTCAATATTTGTTTTTCCAGGCTAGCGATGGTAAAATGTTTTCGTATTGGAATACTCGGGTTTTTTCCTGTTTTGGAAATGTTTTCTCTTGTTTATTTTTTCCTCAAATGTGATTGAGTTTTATCAAACACATTTTCTAAAGGGCTTTTCGATGATGGAGACGATGCTTGAAATATAGTTAATGGCGTTTATTCTAAAAACCCCTAGTTGTTGATTTTCAGAGTGGAAAGTATTTTAAGGGACTTTTATAGAGAGTTTTACCGAAATCCCCAGCCAATATCCCCCCCCCCCATTCCCCCACTATGGGGAAGGGTGTTGAAAATCAAAATGTATATTTGCCGAAGGATGCAATATCGTAGACGATAACCTTTTTGTCGTAGGGAGTTCCCGTTAGGTCGTATTCAGCAAGTAGCCACACCTCTCTTGCAAATGCTTTTGTCGATAATTTAAGGGTGGAGCTGTGGCAGACATCTTACGAAACACTAGAGTTATTTGCTTTGAAGTTTTTTTTTCTTCACTGGTAGTCTGATATTGCTGACAGCAGTCTTCTTAATTGTTAAAATGTTACGAAGGATATTTTTTTTCTGTAAATCAAATGTAGCTGACAGGATATTTTTCATTTCTGGTAATCGTAAGTAGCTGACAATGTCTTTTTTTTTTTTTTTTTTTTTTGATGATCACAATTAGCTGACGAGATTTTTCTTTATTTGATGAACTGAAATATCTGACAGGATATATTTTATTTCTGATTAACAGAAGTTGCTGACAGGATATTTTTTTCATTTTTTTTTTTTTTTTGGTAATCATAAGTAGATGACAGGGTATTTTTATTTTATTTCTGATAAACATAAGAACTTGACAGGATATGCTTTAATGATTAGAGGTTGATTTAAATAATGACATGCTTCTAAGGTCATGATTCAAGATACACTCTAATCCTTATCAGCAGCACCCTTTAACCTCCCCATCCATTACAACATGTATATCGCCTTATTATATTATGTCTTTTTCATTTTTCCCTGCACAACAACTTTACTTGATTTTAACATATTTAAATATGAGTAATTTACTTTTACTTTAATGGTACTAAATTATCTAAGAAATTAAGAGTAAAGTATTTAAAGCATTAAAGGGTTTTGCTAGGGTCAGTTACATTTTTTACTTTAATTTTCTTGGTTTATCTTAAATTTTGTGTAGAATATTTTTAATGAAAATTTCTATTTAACATACTCAGTACTTTTTTTTTTTTTTGTAAGTAAGGGTATTCCTGTCTTTTGAGTTAATGTTTGCAATTATACAGAATTAGGGCAAGTCTCTCTCTCTCTCTCTCTCTCTCTCTCTCTCTCTCTCTCTGGCGAGGTCTGTCCGATTTTTCGAATTAACGAAACCAAATTCAATAGAGTTGGTGGATACGATCAGAACCTCGCTGTAGAAAAGCTTTCCCATTAATTTCAATAAGAGAGCTTCGGTAATGGTAAAATGCTGTCATTTATGTAAACAAAGAGCAATCCGATCAGAGTTGATTTGCTTTAAGTCTTCATAAATTCGGTTTATTTTCAACGGCAATTTTAGTGTTTTTTTTTTTTTTTTTTTTTTTTTTTTTTTTTTTTTTTTACTCATTTGTGTTTTGTTGTTGACATTATCCTTTGTAAGCTGTTTTTACCTTAAGTAAGCGTTTTTTCGATTTTTTTATGATTTGCTTTTTATTTGCAACTATTTGATATTTGCAAACCGATAGCTTTTTTTTTTCCAGCGTGCTTATGACTTTTGTTTTAAGAATTGTGTAGTTTAATATATTTTTTTCTCTTTAACAAATTGCATTTCATGACACATCATTTATTGATTTCAGTTAGCTTTGAATTTGACAAGTGTTTCTATGACGGATTGATGTTTTTGTATAAAAAGATGAAATAAATCTGAGATTGGATAGGATGCAATAATTTTTTTTCGCTATCATGAAAACCGTATACAAAACTAAAGGAAATTTTAAATTCATGCAAAATGGAAAGCTTGAAAGTTAATGTTAAGCAGGAAAAGTTATCGGGGATAAATTAAAAGAAAGAATGGTGTAAATATGAATGTTGGTATTGAATGGGAAAGACTGGAAATAATTTATTGATATTATTTGTAATTATTGGTTACGGTATATTGTAGTCTGAGTGAAGCAAGAGAGTGAGCAAGTTCTTTGTAATTGGTTTAAAGGGAGAGAGTTGATATAAGAACAAAGATTGCAATATAGTAAGAGTTTCAGTCAACTGTAACTTATGTAAACAGGCCGACATAAGTCCTTATACAGTTTATGTATGAAATATCTGTTTTGATTTTGTTAATATTTTTGAAATATTTTAATTGTTCATTACTTCGCATATCGTTTATTTCCTTATTTCCTTTCCTCATTGGGCTATTTTTCCTTGTTGGAGCTCTTGGGCTAATAGCATCTTGCTTTTCCAACTAGGGTTGTAGCTTAGTTAATAATAATAATAATAATAATAATAATAATATGTAAATAAGAACGCAAAGTGTGGAAGTTGACTGATTAATCATGTCTTGGTCGTATACGATAAATAAAACGAGTGTTGAAAGGATTGGCGAACGCGAAAATACAGCTATGTGGTAAAAGGCTGAATAATATTTCGATGTGATTCGGTCACATGAAAAAAGTACGTGAAATGTATGTGGTTAGGTGATGTGCAACTGAAGTGACTTCTGTGCATATCTATGAAGCGGAAGATTTAGGACTTTTGCTTTGTGGTGCATCCTGTATTCTGACGTGTTGTAGAGTTAATGACTGCGCGCATTGCTATTGTTTCCACCGCAGCAGTTATGGGAGATGTCAGATTTGTATGGAGCGATCGCGCACGCTCGCACATGGGTGTGCTTGTGGGTATATATATACATACACACACACACACACACACACACATATATATATATATATATATATATATATATATATGTGTGTGTGTGTATGTAAATGTATGTATGTATGTATATATGTATGTAATATATATATATATATATATATATATATATATATATATATATATATATATATATATATACACATATATATTGTGTGTGTGTACTTACAAGGAAAGATCATGAGATCACACAAAAACTTTTTTTTATGAATTTAAACATATCTGCCTTAATTAAATAGATTGCCTGACAGATAACAATACTTTCTGTATTGTATGATACAAAACTCGTCCATGAACGTACATGAATAGCGCGGAACTCCGCATCATGCTGACTGACCCACAGGCAATTTTCACGTAGCAATTTTCCCGTGTGATTGTTATCTTTCCGCAATAGGATTCGAAGCAGTGTTTTCCAGAGCCAGTGTTCAGTGAATAGCAAAACAGTTCTCTCGTTCCCGTGGCATTTGCAGATTTTATCAATGCTTGCCTGTGTTATCGTATCGTGAGCTAGGAATTGTTTAATAAAAGTTCATTTTTAACCTTTATTTTACGAATTACGCGCATGTACTCGTATGTATAAATGTACACATATATATGTATCTACTACTAATGTATGTATGCATGTGTATGGTAAAGTACTCGGCTCGTATTAGCAAGGTCACCAAAGTCGTGATTATTTTGGAGCGAACGTATTAGGTCCCAGTGAGCTTGTTATTCAGGGAAATTATCTGAACCCTGTAGCAAGCTTGTTTCCTTTTTGACGGCCTAAATTTACCCTATTCTCATAATCTCTAGGAAATCAAGTTAGAAAAGTCAGGTTGGTATTTGTGCTAAAATCTCTCTCTCTCTCTCTCTCTCTCTCTCTCTCTCTCTCTCTCTCTCTCTCTCTCTCTCTCTCTCTCTCTCATATATATATATATATATATATATATATATATATGCATATATATATATATATATATATATATGTGTGTGTGTGTGTGTATGTATATATAAATATAAATATATATGTATGTATACATATAATTATATATGTATATATATATAAATGTATATATGTATGTATATATACATATATACATAAACATGCACACAAACTATATAATTAGTATATTAAATCTTAATGGCAACACCTCTTCTGAAAAAAGTGAGCTTCAGATAAATTTCCGGATATGACGGAAGTGCATTTACGTTTATACAATTAATGTTGTGTCGACACTTTTTTTCAGAAATATTTTTCGCGTAATTCTTGGCCATTGGAGGTGAAAATTTGAAATATAAAAATACTTATAAACACTAAATTAAACTAAAAGTATTCGTAAAGGAAAAGTGAGATTCTTCGAAAGGGAGAAATTAAAGATTATCAAGATTTAAATGCAATATTTATTTATATGAATATACATGATGCATGTATAATTGTGTATATATGTACTCTCTCTCTCTCTCTCTCTCTCTCTCTCTCTCTCTCTCTCTCTCTCTCTCTCTCTCCTCTCTCTCTCTCTCTCTCTCTCTCTCTCTCTATATATATATATATATATATATATATACACACATACATACATACATACATACTAGTTAGGGCCAACCATACTAGGTTAATTTGCTGTGAGCGATCAGACTAACGTCTCCCACCATCATCAATCCTTTGTGGCCGGCGTGGCGATGAAAATTGGCTAAACCCTAGGCATGAATAAAGACATATCCGGGGCCTTTGTCCTGTAGTGGGGTAGATGCTACTGCATTTGTTGTTGCTGTTGTTGTTTATATTATATCATCACCATCATTCGTTACTAGTCCACTGCAGAACAAAGTCCTCAGACATGTCCTTCTACTTGCGTCTGTTTATGATCTTACTGTACCAGTCCACGGCCGCAAACTTCCTTAGTTCGTCAATCCATCGTCTTCTCTTGATTCCTCTGCTTCTTTTACAATCTTAAGAAACCCATTTAGTTACTCTTATGTCCATCTGTTATATGTCATTCTCATATGTCCTGCTCATGTCCATTTCTTTTTCTCACAAGTTGTTAGAATATCCTCTACTTTAGTTTGTTCTCGTGGCCATGTTGATCTTTTTCTGTCTCTTAGCGTTATTCTCATCATTATTCTTTCCATAGGTCTTTGAGTCGCCAGCTAGCTTATGTTATAAGGCTTTAGCAATGCTACAAGTTTCTGATTATTTTTTCCTTTTAAGGAAATATTATACATTATATATATATATATATATATATATATATATATATATATATATATATATATATATATATGTATATATATATATATGTATATATATATATATATATATATATATATATGTATATATATATATATATATATATATATATACATACACACTATACAGTACATACAGTATATGTTTTGGACATACTACTTAAGTTTATAATTAGCTTATAGTTTCTTGATGACGTTGAAGAATCAGCGTCAACATTTCAGCAGACGAGCTTGGAACCAGAGAAAATGTTGGATTAGCCAGCCCACTGCCCGTCATGTGGAGCAGTGCCTGTCTGAAGGGAAATGAATCGGAGATTAACCTACTTTACAAATCTAGATTTTCTGAGGGTGTGATTGATTGATTAGGAGTTGTCCGATATTATATGTTATGAATAAATAAATAGATAAATGGTAATTCAATAAAACCAAAAACAACCATTTAACAGTTAAATAGCTTTCAGAAGACTTGCTTCTGAAATAAATTTTAAAATACCACTAGTATGCTACGACACATAATGTCCGAGAATCTTGGCAAGGATGAACCCTCCATCCTCACCTCGAGCCTCAAACAGATATTTATTTTTTCAGTACTATAAGTTCATCATTCGGTCAGCAAATGCCTAACTGTCAAGGGTACCAAACATTGATCGCAATATGGCTGATGCTGCCCAGTTAAGAGAAAATCGTATGTCAACCGAGTGTGACCAATGCGGAGATGACAAAGAAACTTCTACTTTCGAGGCATGATATTATACCTCTAAGGAGATATAACATTCGTCATTTCTATCATTTTATTTCCATCTAGACTGTCCCAATGTTGTTGCCAATTATTATAAAATATTTTTTTGATGGTAGGAACGAAATCATTACAGAGGATGGAATTTCTTCTTGGTAGCAAACTCGGATGCAGCCTTCTTTGCTAGTAAATCTGCCCTCTCATTCCCAGACACACCTACATGTGCTGGAACCCAACTAAATTGAACCCTTATACCTCTCAGTCCAATAATAGAAAGTCATTCTAAAATCTTTGAAACTAAAGGGTTACTGAAATTACTGGTGCGAGTAAGCAATGGAGGTTAGCCTATGTTGGACAAGAAATAACGGCACTGAAGAACAGACTTCATTGAAGAAGAGGTAGAGGAGTTTGAGATACGTAGTTGAATTATTGAAGCCTTGTACTAACGTGTGTGTGTGTGTGTGTGTGTTTTTTTTTTTTTTTTTTTTTTTTTTTTTTTTTTTTTTTAGAAACTAAATGGTTATGCGTAAGTACAGTTTGCCTCTTATCCTGAAACATAACTACAATTCAGTTTATCAGGAGAAATGATGCCCAAAGTGAATATATATATATATATATATATATATATATATATATATATATATATATATATATATATATATATATATATACACATATACATACGTACATACATACATTCATACATACATACATCTATAATCACATAAAAACATATATATATATGTATATGGAAGAATATTTTGTCTGCAATAAATTTTAAGGTTCAGTATGTAAAAACTCATGATTTTGATATTGTTCTGTTGCTTCATCATAATAAATGAGAGTATGTAATTAAATGGAAAAAAATTACTGGGAATGCAGTAGGAACAATAAAAAGAAAATAGAAAAATTATTCAAATTTTTTACTTGCTAATGATATCTTTTTATACCTCTGTAAGAATTTCAGATACTACAAAATGGAATTATTGTTTTATTATTATTATTATTATTATTATTATTATTATTATTATTATTATTATTATTACCTAAATGTATTTATCTTCACCACGTAACATTTTTACACTCATGAACATCTATTCTACGGTAAAAGTTCCTTTTCATGAATTGACAAATTAATAAACCCCTTTATAAAAGCTTAAATTCTTATTTATTCATTATGACAACAGACATGATCAAAACACGCCGCATCTAAACAACTGATATCATTTAAATACCTGGAATTATTGACCAGATAGATTTAATTTCATTATGCTTTTGAGTTCAATTAATTGAACCCGTTTGCCCTGCGATAACAAATGAACATCGGGTCACGTCAGCTCATCTTATCAAATGCTGGTCACTGGCCATTATAGAGAGTGACCACACTAGAGAGGCATCCGCTATAGAAGAGATTCATTATGATCAAATAGAGTTCATTAGTGGCTGATTGTGCAGTGCTGAGTGGCAGAAAAAAATAAATAAAATGCTCTTAATGAAGTCTAGGTTATGATGTGTTCTATATGTGTAATATAGCTTGCGGGGTAATGTAAGGTCCAGCTACACAGTAATTATTAATGCTTTACTGTGTAATTGCTCTCTCTCTCTCTCTCTCTCTCTCTCTCTCTCTCTCTCTCTCTCTCTCTCTCTCTCTCTCTCTCTCTCTCTCTCGACGTAATATACTCTATTTTCAGTGAACGTTTGATAACATTTGTTGGTTCATTGTTTGTATTTCAAAATTTACAATAAGGTTCTTTGTTTGTATTTTAGAATTTACAATAAGGTTCATTGTTTGTATTTCAAAATTTACAATAAGGTGCATTGTTTGTATTTCAAAATTTACAATAAGGTTTATTGTTTGTATTCCAGAATTTTCAATAAGGTTCATTGTTTGTATTTCAAAATTTACAATAAGGTTCATTGTTTGTATTTCAAAATTTACAATAAGGTTCATTGTTTGAATTTCAAAATTTACAATAAACATTCATCTAGTATGTCGTGATACCTTAAGGCTCTGTGAGAGGAATGTCCATCATTATAAGCTAGGTAAAAGGAGATTAAGTTTGTAGCGGCCATTGTCGTTGTGGTACGAACTGTTTTTTTTTTCTTTTTATATAATGGTATGGTACTTATCAGAACGCAGGTGTCAAGGTCCAAACCAGGTACGTAGAAGTTTTTCAAAAAGTTTAAAACTCTTACCAGCAGTCCTCGCTTGTTTCCTTTTATCCTTCATCATACACATCTCGCCCACGTCAAAATGGAAGTGGAAAGAGTATTGCTTTTCTTTGGAATAATTCTTTTCAAAGAGACTTTTGTAGTACGTGGTTTTTTAGGATTGTCGAGAAAAGTTATAAAAAATAAAACCATGGATGTTGAACAGATATTTTGTAATTATGATTGCCTGAAAGGTACAGGTGTTCACCACTCTCTCTCTCTCTCTCTCTCTCTCTCTCTCTCTCTCTCTCTCTCTCTCTCTCTCTCTCTCTCTCTCTCTCTCTCTCTCACTGCGTACCTTCGCCGAAGCGTTCAGTCTCACGGTTCTTCAAGTTCGAACCTTATAACTTCTTGTTCTGTGTTATTTATTGGGTATTGAATGTATATGGTTATTTTTAATTATCATAGTTATGGAATAATTAAAATCTTACATGCCTTATCAAAAGGTAATATTTACGGTGCCTTTTATTACATAAATGCCATTACGATATCCCACCATTTATCGGTTGCATTGCCTTCTTTCTTATATTCTAAGTTCGGTTTGATGTTTTTCAAAACCAACCAGTTGGATTTTATCGAAATGTAATTTGCCATAGTGTTTAACTCGTTATCTAGAAAATCTTTGTGGTAAAATTTTAATCATA
>NC_090747.1:89187118-89192118 GCF_036898095.1 Palaemon carinicauda
AGAAAAGAAAGAAAAATGTGACAAGGGAAGGTTATAGAGTAGGCCGGAGAATCTGTAGTATTATACGACCGAAATATTATCATTGTCAATATTTTTGCTCCCACCGGTGACACATTGGTCGAAGATGATGATTTATGTGTGTGTGTGTGTGTGTGTTTTCGCGTTACTGCAAGTAATTTGTATCAAGAAATTTTGATTGCAAGTCTCAAACAATTTTATGTTTACATCGACAGCTGGATTATTACCACTCTAAGTACCCATGCTCCCAATCTCCTGGACCAATCTATGTTATAACCTATATATGTTACATATTTCCAAGTCCTTTTGAACTCGGCTTCAAAATGTCGTTTCTTCCTTTATTTCCCAATCCTTACTGCTAACGACTGTGCCCATCATTCAACTAACACTGTTTATCTTCCTTTTCTAGGTTTTGTTCATTTTAGTCAAAACTATATTTTCTATATGGTTTCTATTTTGTAGCATCCAAACAATTCTGTTTCTTCTCCCTTTGGAAGTTAGTTTTATATTCTACCGAAACTAGTACTCTGCATCCAAAAAAAAGGTATGTTCAGTCTGTCTAAATTGTGCCTTTTAATTGGATTTTGTTTCTAACATTGAAGTCTGTCCGTTCCTAATTTATTCCAATTTGCACTTTCTTTGTCAAATTTTATGCTGGATAAAAATTGAAGCTAGTTCCTTTAGTGTTTCTAAGGCAATTTTCTCTAGTTGGTTCCTGCACTGCTACCGATACTCTTTCGTTCACTTCCATTCTCTGCATTGCTCACTAGTATCGAATAACTCTGTTTCTTCTTATTTGTTGTCATTCAATAAGAGGGTTCCGCGTACCAAAGGGTTTAAGTATCCAAACAAGTCGGTCCTTTAAGCTTCGTTTCTCTTAAGGAATTCTTACTTAGCAGTTCTCCCTCCTGTCCTAAGCTGCTTTTCCTCCACCGGATCCGCAGCTCCTATTCCAGGCAAGTTTTATTTCTCCTGAGATTTTCTTTGCCGTATCTCTTACTCAACATCTTATATAAACTGTTTTCTCTATATTCGAGAAGACCGATTAAATATTCCTTGTGTTTTTATCCGAGATTTCATATTGTAATTGTTGTTTATATAAATGAATTTTTGTCTACTCATCCAAAAATTTTTATTCCATACATGCATATATATTTATTTATGTTTTTTATCCGAGATTTCTTGTTGAAATTGGTATTTATGTAAATCAATTTTTATCTACCCTTCTAATTTTTTTTATTCCGTATATGCATTATGGATTCCATACATGAATTCCAGTAAATCGACCTGATTAATGCACTGGATGACTGATGTCAATATGTCTTGCAGGTCTTTTTGCCTTCCAAGTCTCATATTCAGTATAAAATAAATGTTTCATCTCCTCGAATTGTGTTATCTTTCCTTTGTTAAGCTATGTCTCTTCTACAAATCATATATACAGCAATCAAGCAAGTCTTTCAACTTCTTTCCTCTCCCAGACAGAAAATTCTCTGCATGTTTCACGCTCAACTTCCATTTGCCATTACATTCGTTCTTATCCAAGTCATGTTTTTATATTGGAACCTCATACTTGAAATCCAGGCAAGTTTGTTGTCTATCCATTTCCAGATCGCGTTCTCAGCATCCTAACAAATCAGTTCCTTATTTTCGAAAGCTGGCTTTTCCAGGGCCGTCACGTCTGTTCTTATTAATTCCATCACTGGTGCTGTGTCTTGATAAATCTGATTACTTGAGGACCTAATTCTATTCGTCTCAGAATGCCAAGAGTAGCGGTTGTAAGAATGAATTCCGTATTTTCCGTCTCGTACGTCGAATACATAAGTTGCTTTGATTTGGTTGTTGTTTTTGGTCCGGTTTTACAAATTCTTCGAAAATGCTCAAATAGAACATTCGCTTGCTCTAGGTGCTTTCGTCACCTTTTTATATAAGCAAAACTTGCTTTACGTTGGGAATTACAAATAAATCATGAAATTGGGGAATGCGGAGCAAAATCTATGCTTATATTAAATAAGGGAACTCTTGATTTTTCTACAGCATCGGGTTTTCCAACACACTTGCTTATATGAAACATCATAAAGAAAGTAAATGGCTAAATATGTTTTTCTCCTAAGTACCGTATCATCTTAACCACCGTTATCCCTACATTAAGGGGTCGGCTGCCCCTACCCTGCGCCAGGCAGGGTTTATGATTTGCCAGAGGGTTTTTAGGATCGTATTCCCTTGCAGTCGTCAACCAGTTATTGGCGGTTGGCCTATCCTTAAACTAAATAGTCCAACTGCAAGGCAGAAGTTTTCACAGTTATTGGCAGTGACCCCTATCCCCTTGATACAAAACAAAAACTCCAAGGCAGCAACTGTCCTTTTAGTCGCTTTATACTACACGCATATATATATATATATATATATATATATATATATATATATATATATATATATATATACATATATATATATATATATATATATATATATGTAATCCGTGAAAATGGGCATATATGTTTTTAATCTTAACACATTTTCATTACTTCACCTTTGCTCCTTGGGAATAGCAAAACTAAGCTTCACACACACACACACACACACACACACACACACACACACACACTCCGTTTAAAACTTTTAATGCACTTATAAAGATGAAATTCACGTGGCTCTTTGAAGGTACGTTATTTAACCTTTTCCCTTCTGAAAAGAACACACTCTTGTTTATGTAAGAACGCCGTGAGTAACTCATTTTTATAACCCCTCTTATATACTCTCAGTTCTAAGGAGAATTGGGTCTAGTTAATAATGACAGTTAAGCCGGGTCATTACAGATCCTCCCACGCGTATCTCCCCTCCACCACCATCCTCCTCTCTTTGAATGCCCCCTCCCCTACCTCCACGTTCTCTCTATCCCCAGCCTCTACTTTCGTCTTCCCTCCTCTCCTCATAATGTGCCTTTATGGCAGCGGATGGCAGCTATGAGGCAAAAGTTAGTGGTGTGATCATGGTCCCCTATGCGTGGATGGCATGCATTCAGCATTGTGTTTATAAGCTAATTTCAAGGTAATGTTTATAAGCTAATTTTCATGGGAGGGCATTTATTGCCAGCCGTTTACTACCAGGCAAGAAAGCATGGTCCCCTTTTGTGTCAAAATTTGAAAATGGAGGCGAAGGGATGTTCGTTTATAAGAGCAAAATTCGCATTAAGAAGAGCCATCGTTGCATCATTAAACGCTGTCCTTGTTCAGAGGTAAATTGCTAGTTTTTTATATTTTAGCTTTGCCCCTCTAGTAAATTTGAAGTGAATGTGATACTGTATAGCAGGTAAAGGTACGTTGTTGTTGTTTTGTTTCCTTTTAGACCTGATGAAGAGTCGTGTTTATCATGAAAGATTTATTTTAATGTTGTTACTGTTCTTGAAATATTTTGATTGTTCATTACTTCTTACGTAGTTTATTTTCTTTCCTCACTGGGCTATTTTCCCTGTTGGAGCCCTTGGGATTGTAGTATCCTGCTTTTCCAACTAGGGTTGTAGCTTATCAAGTAATGATAGTAATAATAATAATAATAATAATAATAGATGATGATGATAATAATAATAAAAATAATAATTATAATAATAATAGTAAAAAACTACATTACCGCAATGGTAATTATGCATAATGCTTACACAAGGTACAGTTCGCCCAATTTTTATCTTGTTAAGTGATGCCCTCGGCTAAACAACTTTTAATTTTAATGTAAACAGTCATAGTTTAATACAAAAACTTACGGTTATTCCCCTCTTTTAAAACCCATATATATCTAAATTGGAATGTTTTTTTTCTGCCTATTGTTTGGTAAGCAAACAAAGACGATGCCTTTTACTTATTCAAGCAAGATGGATGTATCACTGCATTGTGTAATGGGAAGAATGAGGCCAGAATATAAATAAAGTTGTTTTTACTTGGAGCAATTTTCTCTAATCTTGTAATTAGCATGATGCAATTAAATAGTGAAAGAGTCGTAATTATACTTAATTGCATTATAATTGTAGATGTTTCTCTAATTGCTTTTTGGATGCATTTCAAAATGGTGGTGTGGTTTATTTATCTCCTGACTAACTGAGAATTGAGAAAAAAATATATACTACTATGATAGTTTCCCCTAAATTTGTTCAAATTGATAACTTAAAAGACCATTATAATGTTCATAATTATCTTGCCGTTATAATTTTGAAAAAAATCATCTACGTCAGAATTAAATTGAAACAATAATCTTTCGACTAGAGTTCCTTTGACGTGCAAATCCTCATTTTTATGTTGCAATCAACAAATCATTGCCTCCGCTAAACAAACCAGGATCACGATCAATTTTTATTTTACCTTGTAATAAAATGTAATTAAGATAGATTCGAAATCAAGTCAGGTGGGTCATTTCTAGAATGATAAGCCAATTTAACAAGCCAGGTGGGTCAGTTCTAGAATGATAAGCCAATTTAGCAAGCCAGGTGGGTCAGTTCTAGAATGATAAGCCAATTTAGCAAGCCAGGTGGGTCAGTTCTAGAATGATAAGCCAATTTAGCAAGCCAGGTGGGTCATTTCTAGAATGATAAGCCAATTTAGCAAGCCAGGTGGGTCAGTTCTAGAATGATAAGCCAATTTAGCAAGCCAGGTGGGTCAGTTCTAGAATGATAAGCCAATTTAGTAAGCCAGGTGGGTCAGTTCTAGAATGATAAGCCAATTTAGCAAGCCAGGTGGGTCAGTTCTAGAATGATAAGCCAATTTAGCAAGCCAGGTGGGTCAGTTCTAGAATGATAAGCCAATTTAGCAAGCCAGGTGGGTCAGTTCTAGAATGATAAGCCAATTTAGCAAGCCAGGTGGGTCAGTTCTAGAATGATAAGCCAATTTAGCAAGCCAGGTGGGTCAGTTCTAGAATGATAGCCAATTTAGCAAGCCAGGTGGATCAGTTCTAGAATGATAAGCCAATTTAGTAAGCCAGGTGGGTCAGTTCTAGAA
>NC_090747.1:89209618-89229618 GCF_036898095.1 Palaemon carinicauda
TATATATATATATATATATATATATATATATATATATATATGATAATGTATATACACACATATATATATACACAATGAGTATGTCTATATGCATGTATGTATGTGTATAGGTAGGCTATGTATATGCATAATTCTGCATGTATGTGTATATATATATTTATGCATTTATGTATATGCAGTATATATATATATAAATATATATATATATGTATATATATATATATATATATATATATATATACTGTATGTGTGCATGTATGTACAGTGTGTACATATGTATGTTAAATTAACCATTCGGTGTTATTGTGATAACAAGAATGGTGGTTATCAGAGTTTGAATATGGCAGTCATGAAGTCTAGGTCATGTTCAAGGCCATAATTAGAAGTCAAAGTTCAAATGGGGAATTAACCTTGAGGATAGCTCTCTTAATATTGAAAGAGACTTTATATTTCGCGGTCAAGTTCATACTTGGATGTTATAGGTCAAATAGGAAATTAACCTTTGTTCTATTTTTTTTTTTTTTTTTTTTTTTTTTTTTTTTTTTAGTTTCACAAGAAACCCTGAAAATATGGCGGTTAAGTTCATACTTGGAGGTCAGAGGTCTAATAGTTCAACCTTTTTTTCTAGTTATGGTTTTACTCGTTGTTCTAGTAAGAGAGTTTCTGCTAAGTAATAATAAAATCATATTAGTTATGATTTTTATATTGTATCCACGACTCATTTCAATTAATATTTAGTCATGTAGGAAATGAAATATCCAATGACGAAGAAACAACGGGCCAACTTTATAAACAATCGAATAAATTATTTAATTCCATTTTCGTGCAATTTTTTTTTGACAGTGTGCCCCAAATTAAAGATTTTCTTGGTTAAACCATCCATTTATATATTAACAAAGTTGCTCACTCAGAAGTAGTAGTAGTAGGGTGTTTTTTTTTCCACTTAATTTAATACTATTAGGAATTAGATTCAGAAAGTAGTTTGTGCTGGCTATTTTTATATGATAGGTTGTCATGGTTATCTAATTATATGCAAGATGAAAATGCATGTTGCTCATTTTTTTTTCTTTTTTCAATTATTCATACTTTTGATTTACTAGAGTTGCCATGCCGTCAAAAATGAAGGTAATATAAGAGACGAGGACTCTAGGAACGTTACTTACGGTACCTTCCAAATGCACATTTATGGATCCGTAGGATGTTAGCGCCGTGTTTACACCTTATTACTCTTCGGTCCCTAGCTTCACCCAGTCTTGAGTCTACTTAACTTACTAGTTTTGCCGAGTGGCTTCCCTAGTTCCACTCATTCGCTTATCCATGCTCATCAGGGAGAGTGTTGAGAGATAGTGGCCTGTCGTTGAATGCTGAAAATTTAAGATCAATAAATGTAACACTGGACCTCTTATTTCAATTATGATTTAAGATTAATAAACAAAAGATGTTTTTAGGTATTTAATATCGGTTCATTTATAAGGGATTGATCGGACAGAAATAGGATTGTTAGCGGCTGTTACTTTTTGGATAATTTTATGAATGAAATTTTTTATTAATGTGTTACGTACAAGATTTGACATGACACGAGTACTGCTTCTGTAATGTGGTCATTTTCACACGCTGGAGCAGTTTATGCTTTTTATTTTTTACAATTTATATGATTAAATATAATAAATATCGTGATTGGCCTCTGAAGTTCACCAATTATTTTAATAAAGACCTATTTAGTTGGGTTTAAAATTTGATAAAATGTGATAATAAATTTTGCCAATAGCTACCACCCTTCATATCGCAACAAGCGTTCATTTTGCAACAAGCCTTCGTTTTGCCCCTGTGATGAAATTTAGATACGATATGAAATATTTCTCGCACTTCATTGACCCTTGGGAACACCCTCAGAACCCAGTAAGGCCAAGGTCTTGGTAACAACCTGAGTATACAGAAAGAGGTCTAAATTGCTCGGGTGGAAGGGACACTCTAACGTGATTACTTTTAAATCCACCCAGCAGCTTTTATGATGCTTACACAAACCTAGTCATTAGTGAAGGACTCGATCTCATTTATCTGGGGCCCTAGACGTGTGACCCGTCGCTATAAAGTCCGTTTTATCTCTCTCTCTCTCTCTCTCTCTCTCTCTCTCTCTCTCTCTCTCTCTCTCTTAAATTGGTTTTTATTTTTTCGTTTATTTACTTTTAAGGTGACCCAGATTTATTCATTTGCTTATGTCATGTCAGACATTTGTTTTTTGCTTAAGGTTATAAGATATGAATGTAAAGCTGTCTCTTTTAAGAGTCCTGACATTAACCAGCATATATATGTGTATTTATATATATATATATATATATATATATATATATATATATATATATATATATATATGAATATAAATGTGTGTATGTATTTATGTTTGTGTATATATATTTATATATATACACATATATAGTGTGTGTATTTATATATATAATATATATATATTATGTATGTATGTATGTATGTATGTATGACCAACATTTCTACCCTATCATAAGTACATGTATAATATTAAGACTTATTGTTCATATAAAAAAAGAATCATTTCACTGCGCAACCTAAAACTAAAATGCACCAGTGACCAATTTAACATAGTTTCGTGGCAAGGTTCGGGAGGGAATGAAATACTTCATCCAAAAGTCTCTTAGTCAAGTATAGAGGATTAGTTGTGAGTCCAAGGCCACTATAGGATGACTCTTCAGGAAGGGATGGTTTGAAAGAGACGTTGGAAAAATATTTTATGGATAGACCATCATTATAGGGAAGAAGGTTGATTGAGGAAACAAAATTAATGTTAGGGGTGAAATGAGGGGTAAGGGTTAAAGTATTTTAACCTGATTCATTAGTCATTTTACAAATTTAAAGATTGAACTTTCGCTATGCCCTATTGCTATTGCAGAATATTTGATAAAATTTTCTTCTACTATTGCGAAATTAGAATTATTCGGTGAAATTTTGAAGTTTCATTGCGTGACTTGACCTATTCCCGCACCAGTCTTAGGCATTTTTTGTCCGTCATTTTGTTTATAAAAATTTATTTTAATTTTGCAGTATTCTCTGTCGGGTTTCTCATTTCTGTAATCTTATACCTTGAAAAGTTTTCCACATCACCGTTGTTTGCAAGCTACAGCCACTCCTTTTTCTTAATACACGGACTTGTATTATATCTATATATCCCACGAACAGTAAAAATAAAACCTATAAATGTTATGTAGCATCCTCTGATAGACCAGTGTATCAGTTAGTTATGGGTAGATAAACGAGAAGTTGGCATATTTTAATACAGTATTGCATGTTTTATTACACAGCCAAACCTCTCTTTACGCCAATTGAGAAATGGAATCACAGTTATTTTAATTTGATTTAATAAAAAAAAAGAGTGGCATGATGTAAGGGGAAATACTAGAATGATTTAACCTTTTTCAGTGCTTTTTTTTTTTTTTTTTTTTTTTTTTTTTTTTGAAACGTGATAGATCTTATTCGAAGGGATTAACTCAAGGACCGCCTTGGATTAACGTCGATATTGTTATAGTATTCTAAAGATTTTGTTCAGCGATATTAATTACTTTTTACTAATTCGGTTTTGATTATTGGTTCCACGTGTGCTGACTCTGCCCATCGATAAGAGATTATAGTAATCCCCAGTGATGAATGGATTAGTGGATTGGGTCGGGTGTGTAGAATTGTAAATACTATGATATAGCTTTTATTAAAACGCCAATATTTCATTGTAGTAAAATTAATTTTATTTCTCTCTCTCTCTCTCTCTCTCTCTCTCTCTCTCTCTCTCTCTCTGTCAGAAATTATGTATATAGTTATGTATGAATACACATATGTAAATATGTAATTATATATATCAAGGTTTAATATATAGACCTTGATATGTATACGTGGTTTATGTTAGCGTGTGTACCTCTGTAGGTTTACTATCTATGTGAACAATAATTCCCGAGAGAGAGAGAGCCTTACCTTATTGCCTTATTTTTTGTTTGGGTTCCCCCAGGTCCCTCAGTGTGAGGCACCTCGTATATCCACCAGAGAGTTGCTAATACATCTTCCAGTGTATTTTGCATCTTCCAGTCTTGGATGGTCTGGGATGCATCTTAGGTATTTATCGAGCTGATTTTTAAACGCATCTACGCTCACTCCTGATATGTTTCTTAGATGAGCTGGCAGCACATTAAATAGTCGCTGCATTATCGATGCTGGTGCGTTGTGGATTAATGTCCTGTGCGCCTTTCTCAGTTTACCTGGAATGCTTTTTGGCACTATTAATCTACCTCGGCTTGCTCTTTCTGATACTTTAAGCTCCATGATGTTTTCAGCAATTCCTTCTATTTGCTTCCATGCTTGTATTATCATGTAGCGTTCTCTTCTCCTTTCTAGACTGTATAGTTTTAAAAATTGCAGTCTTTCCCAGTAATCAAGGTCCTTAACTTCTTCTATTCTAGCAGTATAGGACCTTTGTACACTCTCTATTTGCGCAATATCCTTTTGGTAGTGTGGGTACCATATCACATTGCAGTACTCGAGTGTACTACGCACATAAGTTTTGTAAAGCATAATCATGTGTTCAGCTTTTCTTGTTTTAAAGTGTTTGAATAACATTCCCATTTTTGCTTTACATTTAGCCAACAGTGTTGCTATTTGGTCGTTGCATAACATATTCCTATTTAAAATTACACCAAGGTCTTTAATTGCTTCCTTGTTTGTGATTGTCTCATTATTAGGTCCCTTGTATGCATACACCATTCCTTCTCTGTTTCCATAATTTATTGATTCAAATTTATCGGAGTTAAATACCATCCTATTTATCTCCGCCCATTCATATATTTTGTTTAGATCTCTTTGTAATGAGTTCCTATCTTCACAAGTAATTTCTCTACTTATTCTTGTGTCATCGGCGAAACTTCTCACTACGGAGTTTTCAACATCACAGTCTATGTCTGAGATCATAATAACAAATAGCAGTGCAGCTAATACCGTACCTTGGGGCACACCAGATATTACCTGGGCTTCATCTGATTTCTCGTCATTTGCAACCACTATCTGTTTTCTGTTTTGCAGGAATTCTTTTACCCATTTTCCTATCTTTCCCACAATATTATGCTTTCTCATTTTTTTCTCCAATATGTTATGGTCTACCTTGTCAAAGGCTTTTGCAAAATCTAGATAGATCACATCTGTGTCTTTTTCATATATCATATTATTGTATATGTTTTCATAGTGAGCTATCAGTTGGGTCTGTGTACTTTTTCCAGGTACGAAACCGTGTTGACCCATATTAAACAAATTATTTTTGACCAAATGGTTCATTATTTTCTTTTTTATTACCCTCTCATACACTTTCATAATATGTGATGTTAGACTAACAGGTCTATAATTGCTTGCCTCTAGTCTTGATCCACTTTTGAAGATAGGGGTTATATAAGCTAATTTATGTTTAACATATATCTCGCTCATATCTATACTCTGTCTTAGCAGTATTGCAAGTGGCTTCGCGATAGTGTTTGCAGTTTTTTTTAACAAAATCGCTGGAACTCCATCTGGTCCGGCTGCCGATCCATTTTTAATTTCGTTTATAGCCGTGACAATATCTGCTTCATTAATATCTATATCCGTTAGATATTCAACATTTTCTTCTCTCATTTCTGTTTCATTATTCTCATTCGCAATTCTTGGCGTGAACTCACTCTTATATTTTTCTGCTAATATGTTGCATATTTCCTTTTTTTCATTCGTTAGCCGTCCTTCAATTCTTAGAGGGCCTATTTCTATTCTCCTTTTATTCATCTTTTTTGCATAGGAGTAAAGTACTTTGGGGTTTCTTTTTATATTTTGAAGTGTCCTTTCTTCTAAGTCCCTTTTTTCATTTTCTTTCGACTGTATAATCTTTTGTTCTGCATTTTCTATCTTACATTTTATTTCCCTCATTTTCCACACATTTTTTTCTTTTGCAAGATTTTTCTTCCACTTTTTAATTTTCTGAAATAAGATCCTTCTGTCTCTTGGTATGCACGTCTTTTGTTTATTGTTTTTTTTCGGTACATATTTTTCAACAATTTTCTCCAGTATTTTGTACAGTATATCCGTATTTACCTGTATATTATCACTTATAAATACATTTTTCCATTCTTTATCCAGTTCTTCATTTATTTCTGACCATTTTATATTCTTACTGTAAAAGTTATATTTTCCATATCCTTCCCAAAGTTTTGTGTTTTTATTAATTCTGTGATCACTTGCTTTGGAATGAACTATCAATTCTATGACATTGTGGTCTGAAATTCCCGTGTTATACACTATTATTTCTTTAACATAATTCACCTCATTCACAAATACTAGATCTAGGACATTTTCCTTTCTTGTTGGAATGTGGTTTATTTGTTGCATATTATGTTCTAATAGCATATCTTGAAGCTTTTCAAATTGCCTCTTATCTTCTGCGCTACTATTACTATCTTTTTTATATGTATACATACAACCACTTTCTTCTATCCGTTCTTTCCAATCCACGAAAGGAAAGTTAAAATCTCCGGATAGGAGTATATTCCAGTCTTTATGGTTTCTACATATACCATCTATTTTTTCTATTATTATGTCAAACTCCTTAGTGTTTGGGGGTCTGTAAACTACAATATTCATTAGTTTTTCAAATTCAAATTCTACCGCAATCAATTCACATTCTGTGTTGCTGTATTTTTCACATACTTTTCCTTGATTTATGTCTCTTCCATATATTGCGGTTCCCCCTTGATTCCTATTTTTTCTGTCTGATCTATAAGTTTGGAAACCCTTTATCTGGTCATCACTGCCAGTCTCTTGGGAATACCATGTTTCACTTATATTTAATATATCTATTTTTTCAATTTGGGTTAGTTCTTCTAAGAACTCTATTTTCCTTTTAGAGTTACTCGTGACTAAACCCTGTGCATTCATTACTATTATGGTTTGTGTTTCATCCCCATTATTTAATATTGGTAATAATATGGATTCTCCCATGCTTCCTTCCTGTTCTGATATGATGTTCTTTTCTTCATTTCCCGGAATTCTGCCATTAAAAAATCCAACTTTTCTATTATATTTGCTCTTTCGCCTTCATATTTATTTGTGTGTGTATACCTGCAACTGTCCCCATATCTGCACCAACCCCTGGCATTATAGATGCATTCTTTGTAGTTGGGTTCTACATGTGCCGGTTTAGGTTGAAAGGCCTCATATCTTGGGGCTCTTGGTTCAAAGCGCGGTATATACACGGCCTGCTTTTTTGTTTCTTTTTTTGTTTCTTTTTTGCTTTCATTTTTCTTTTCAGTTTGTTGAGTTTTCTTACTTTCATTCATGGTTGCAGGATGCATATATCGACATTTTTTGTTGTAAATGCATCCTTTTCCTTCTTTTAGGTTTTTGCATATTTTTGGATGGAGATCTCTGCATTCGTCTCCATATCCGTCTAAATACGCACATTTACCATATATTTCATAATTATGGCATATCTTTGGATGCTTGTAGTAGCATCTTTCGCCAAATCTGCAATTCCCTCTTTTCAGCATATTGCAGACTATATCCTTCTTTTCTATTTTTTCTTGTTCTTGCTCTTCCCTAAAATTATGTAGGTCCGGGTAGAGTCTCTTGGGTCTATTATTTGTTTCCATCTGGTAATTTATTTCTTCATAAGTATGTTGTTGGATGGCATCATAGGTTATATCAATGATTTCTTCTGCATCCTTACACATATCCTGTTCATTGTTCTCTTCTTCTTCTTTTTCTTCTTCTTCTTCTTCTGTTTCTTCTTCTTCCTCTTCTTTATCTTCAACTATTTGCAGATTTAGTCTCGACTTAATTATATTTTCTATCCAGACTAAGCATGTTGAGCAGAATACCTTTGTGTCTTTATTTTTTATTTTTTGCTGTATTTCAGCACATGTGGGATGTGTTGGGACATGACAGGCATCACATTTTCTAATCAATTGTTGAGGATTATTAATGGAATACCATATCTTACATGTATTACACCATTTTGGCATTCTTTTTCCCATTGCATCAATCAGCATATTCACCATATTGGACTTCTTATTGTTCTTTGATGGAATGTGTTGATTGATGTAGACTTTCTTTATAAGTTTCTTTAACACTTGGATTTTCTTTGGAATTTCTTCTATTATTTTGCTGATGTTTTCCGCAGATTTGCTCCAGTTTATTGGATCATATTGTTTCAATATGTCTGCGAATATTCTTCCGTCACATTGGTTGACGTTACTAGTGACCTCTGTTATCAGACGGTCGAGCTCCTGTTTCGCCAACTCATGGAATTTATTTTTGCTGAGTCCAGCGATGTCTCTCCAAGCCTTGCCCGTGTTGTACATAGCCATCTTGATTAGATTTTTAGTAATTCACAAGATAGAGAGAGAGAGAGAGAGAGAGAGAGAGAGAGAGAGAGAGAGAGAGCAGGCCCTTTTATGAGGAATTGCATCTTTTTGCAAATACGATCAAGTTAATGACAAATCTCGCTGTCGATTCAAAAAGTGCAGTTGTAATCAGCTTTACCAAATACAGGGAAATTAAATGCCACCTCATTTTTTCTCCCAACAACTTTCCAATATTGTGTTAATTGATTGCCCGCTTGATTTGTAAGAAGGGAAATTTTGTTTGTCCCAATATGTTCTTGATGACATGGTCAGTATATTTTCAATTGCCCGTGTCTGTCAGTTAATATTGCTTCTTAAGTATCTAGCGGATGTGAATTGATGTTTAGGTCTTAACAGATGGTTTTCTAATTTCCTCATTTGGCGGTTGTTGATTCTGATGACACCATTTTCCGATTTCTTCGACTGACTTTTTATTCATAAAAGGTAAATGTGTGTGGTTTTTTTTTCCTTTTTTTTTTTTTTTTTTTTTTTTTTTTTTTTTTTTGTTAAACTACAATTTTGGCTTTTGTTTTCCACAAATAAAATAAATGAGTTGATATCTCTTATAGAAAACAGCAAGTTTTCGTTTGTAGAAATTAAATGTAAATTGACGTCTAATTATGAAGACCACTCAAGTGATTTTCATTTGAGTCCAATGATACTGCCCAAATAAATTCTGTTTTTATACGTATAAACCTTTGTCTAGTAAGTCACCCTATGGATATATAATAATTCCAATGTGATATTATATCAAGCAAAGGCCAACTAATTCATTGACGACGTTGTTCGCATCTAGTGCAAAACCTATAACCTCATTCATTTTTCCACTTTTATTGAAAGCCTTAGCAAATGTCAGAATTATGCAAATTAATATTGAAAGGGGGAAATAGTAAGCAAATCGCCAGTTTTAACACAGACAATATCTATCTATCTATATATATATATATATATATATAGTGTATGTATGTATAATGTATATATATATATATATATATATATATATATATATATATATATATATGTATATATATATTTGTATATATATATATATTTGTATGTATATATATGTATATTTGTATATATATATATATATATATATATATATATATATATATATATATATGTATATTTATATATATATATATATATATATATATATATATATATATATATAATGTATATATATATATATATCGATATATATATATATTATATAAATGTATATATATATTATATAAATGTATATAATATATATATATATAATATATATGTATATAATGTATATATATGTTGTGTATATATATATATATATATATACACACACATGAAATTGTACGTAGCGATTATCTATATGTATGTGCATGCATGCATGCTTTAATCGACAATAATATTTCTGCCCTTTTGGGATCTGAATATATTGGCGTTGAGGATATAAAAAAAGCCTTTGAAATTTTGATAAAAGCGATTATCATGCCATTATGTAATTAGCCCCGTTTACATCAAAAGCCTGGCTGAACATTTTTAAGATAATTATTAATTAAAATATCTGCTAAACCGTTCAGCATTTAATCAAAGGAAAAAAATGAAATGGCACTTGCGTTATTCGGGTTAGACAGACAGCCTCCACTCAAGCGATTCGACGCATTTTTCAGGGCCGCTTCGGGATTTAAATGAAATATGCCAGTGATTCCCCGTCGTTTACGGGAAATGAAAACTGCCCGGCATCGTTCGATGAGAGAGAGAGAGAGAGAGAGAGAGAGAGAGGGGGGGGGGTTGTGTGTGTGTACCTGGCTACGTCCGACGCGCATAAGAGAGAGAGAGAGAGAGAGAGAGAGAGAGAGAGAGAGAGAGAGAGAGAGAGAGAGAGAGAGAGAGAGAGTGGAAGTTAGAAATTCATATCACAGTTTTAACTTTGAGCCCATAATTACATTTCCTTTTTAATTTCGTCAGTGCAGTTAATTATATTATGTTGGCGATTTAAGTTAATCTAAATGAACCTGAATTTTCCGCATTATGAACGCTCATGAGATTACCTGCATAGTTTGGCTCATACAAGAGCTTTCCGAAAAAAAATATATAAATTTTTTGGTAAAAAAAAAATAGATATCAATTTTATGGTAAAAAAAAAGACTGACAAGGTGTTCTCTGGTGCTTGTGTAAATGGAAATCTGAAAAGTAAATATTCCCAATAGAATCTTAGAATGATATAAAAGAAAACTTCCTTGGTAGAATTCCCATCGGAATTCCATAACAGATATGACCAGATTTGACCAGATGTGAAATACATTTATAATTGAAGTTTCGAAAAAAAAAAATGAATGTTAATTTTTGTGTTTAAGTGCCATTATATGAAATTATCCCCACGCCTTCTTCATATATGATATTTTTGTTTTGATGTCAAGAGTATTATGAAAGACGAATTCAGTTCGAGAAAAAGGTTTAACTGTTTACCTAGGAGTAATCATATTCATTAAGTTTGGCGATATTGATTAAATTTACGAGTTTGATTGGTATGAAGTAAATGAATCGAGACAAAATGCAATTTCAGTTACTTTTAATCTCATTTAAAAAGAATCAAAGATATTGGTAAAAAAAAAAAATATGCAATTTGGAGGATTTTTATACTGTAATGCAAAAATAGAAGCGATACCGATGTTTAGAATCAAGGTTACAATTCTTTAATTTAGTATTTATATGTATTTTTAATATTTGTACATGTTTAAAGATTTTATTTTAATTATCTTTGACGTAATCACTTCAAATATTCAGAATCTTCGAGCCATGCTTTTATAAGTAAGAAAGCCATATACAGTATCTATCCATAATGGATGATATTCCAATTTTTCTTGAAAATATCTGAAATATTTCATAAATAAAAAAATATTTGATTAGAAAATGTCTAACGAAATAAACAGAAATATTTAAAAAGGAAAATGTATAAATTAGGTAATAAAACTCGCACCGACTTGTGCATAAACTTCTCAAATAATGTAAGCCATACATGTGCCAAAGTAGATATATGGAACACTAAGTAAACAATAAACTGAACTTCTATGAATAATTAAGGTTTCAAAAAATTACAACCCAGAGATTGAAAGCTAAAAAATTGTTATGGAAAATATCCTCAAAGAAAATTGGAACATAACTTAAGGACTAAAAACAAAATGTTACAAGATTAGAAACAGAAATATTTAAAAAGGAAAATGTATAAATTTGGTAATAAAACTCACACCGACTTGTGCATATACTTCTCAAATAGTGTAAGCCATTCATGTGGCAAAGTAGGTATATACAAGTAAACAATAAACTGAACTTCTATGAATATACACCTCGCTCGCAAACAAGAATAACTAAGATTTTAAAAAATTACAACCCAGAGATTAAAAGAAAAAATTGTTATGGAAAATATTCTCAAAGAACATTGGAACATAACTTAAGGATTGCTTACTCATGGACTAAAAACAAAATGTTATAAGCTTAGAATAAAAGGATTTAGTTCCAGTATAATGGTTCTTTATAATTGAAAACAAATTCACCCCTTTAAAGTAATAGCAAAGGCTGGTTATAGAGGCTATAGCAATCTAGAATTTTGGAGCTTAGTGAGTCGTCAACACTTAGCCTATGCAAATGGCCGCAATAGAGTGGTACTCTGCTGTCCCGCACAGCTGTTCAGATGCTATTTCGTGGTGAGGATTGCGTGATTAATGAGATAGGGTTGATATACTCCTCCCGAGTTGAATATGTTTATCTCTATATTTATATATGTTTATATTTACAGATATAAAGTGTTTATGTACACACACACACACACACACATATATATATATATATATATACATGTATATATATATATATATATATATGTGTGTGTGTGCGTGTGCGTGTGTGTGTTTTCATATGAGTATGAAATGTATGAATTTTTTGTATGTGTATGTACACATACAATTAATATATATATATATATATATATATAAAACTCGCACACACACTAAACCCATTTCCATTAACAAGGAGTGGCTTTAACACAAAACAAACTTTTAATACTACACTTAAACCTTAACTGCAAAATCATCCATGAAATATCGCATTAACCATACGCTTTATATATCCGTACCCTAACTGCTCCCACCTTAACATTTCACTGCAACCGTCCTGGATTCCTTTCATACATCAGTCATTTACTCTGAGGTGTTCAACCTGTTGCACCTTGGTACTGAGTGGTCTCTCCGGTCCCAGCTCTGGCCCACAAGGCCCAAATTTCATAAACCTGCATTAACGGCCCATTAGTAGCACGTCAAATCCAGCGCATACACTCACACTGCATCTAATACAAAACACATTTGCCTCTAGAATATTTAAGCCCGTCCTTATGAAAATACCATTTACACCATCTGTTCATCTCTTCTTGGGTGTCCCTTTCCTCTTCCCTTTTAACTTGAGTTATACTTTCTCTTCACCATATTCTGTATATCATCTTCCATTAAATAGTCGCCGTCCATTCTTACCACATACCCATTTCATTCTTTCATCTATGATAACTTCACCATCACACACACACACACTATATATATATATATATATATGTATGTATATGTATATGTATATATATATATTGTGCATATATATGGCATATATACATATGTATATATATACAAATATACATGTACATATATATAATATATATATATATATGTACATGTATATTTGTATATATATACATATGTATATATGCATATATATGCACATATATATATATATATATATGTATGTATGTATATGTATATATATATATGCATATATACATATGTATATATATACAAATATACATGTACATATATATATGTATATATATATACATACATATATATATATATATATAATATAGAAATAACAACAGCTATAAAAGATTTAAAGACCCTCGTTGTGCCAAGTGCCTGAGACAGAGGATATGCAACTGTAATCATGCTGCAATATCTCTCTCTCTCTCTCTCTCTCTCTCTCTCTCTCTCCTTCCAGCAGCTCCTTCGCGTGGTGTTTGTGTTAGTCCCCTCTTTTTCTCCTGAGGGTTTTTTCCCCTCCTTCCAGTGATGGCGGCGGGCTTCTTTCGTCCTCACAACCCCCTCACTACTGAACTCCCCTCCCCCTTCCTCTCCCCCCCCCCCTGCTCACCCAACCAACGGCTCATAATCTTGTATAATGAGGTCATAAATCCACAGAAACGCTCCAGTGGATTCCCGATATTTTTTTAAGGTTTTTATCCTTGCCATCTTCATAGCCTGCTCTCCTCTCCAAGACTACTACCGCTGCTGCTGTTACCGCCTCCGCTGCTGCTTGCAGCTTGCTGTGAGCTCCCAGGGATAAGGAGACCTCTTGTGTTTGCGTGCGTGCGTGTGGGGATGTGAATGGTGTGGTGGGGAGGGGGGAGGTTTTGGGTGGAAGGTTTTGGAGGCCCTTGTTGGGAGGAAATGGGGTTTCTGGGAGTAGGTGAGAATGGATGTAAATTATTTAATTTCATTAGGCAGTTGGCAATGATAAGTAGCTGCTGTATTATGCGTAGATTGTATTAACTTCTAGATTTGTTTGTGCTCATATATACTGTATATATATATATATATATATATATATATATATATATATATATATATATGTATATATATATATATATATATATATATATATATTGAATATGAGCTTGTATGTAAAATGTGCAAATATGTATGTTTATATGGATAGTGTGATCTGCACATATACATGGATGTGTATGTATTTATATGCATGTGCAAGTATGTAGATTTGTATTCCTCTGTGCATGTGTATATATGATATATATATATACACATATATATATATGTGTGTGTGTATCTGTGTGTAGATATATAGTACACACACACAATATATATATATATATATATATATATATATATATATATATATATATATATATATATAGTTTATATACAGTTTATATACAAGTTAAATTTGATGAATTAGAAAAAAAATACTAAAGATATTCTCATTGACAAAGAAATTGGAGGTAACTATTGGAAGGCCTAAGAGAGAGAAAAAAAAAACACCTGACATCTGAAATACCCTTTTAAGTACCACACCTGGCTAATGGGATATGAGTTCCGCCCACGAAAACACCTGTGAGCTTGGGACCATTCAGATGCAGGGTTTTCTGAAGTATTGTTCTACTGATGTGCGTACGTATGTTCGTACGTCACTGTATAATTTGTATTATAAAATCTCTTTTGATAAAGATATTCCTCTTTATATCAAGTTAGTAGAATTATATATGTTGACGCTATTTATATGCACTATATACCTATTTAGTGTATATATGAGACTATTATGTGTGCGTGTGTGTATATGTCTGTATGTATATGTATATATATACATATATATATATATATTATATATATATATATGTGTGTGTGTGTGTGTGTATGTGTATGTGTATGTATTATAGCCACGAAAGGAAAAGGAAAAGATCGTTGAGTCTGTTGATGTTCTTAATGGATGAATGTACTAACTCCAATCAAGTCTTCATTTCTCCTTTCGTGGCTATAATATATTTTGTATTCATCACGTGTCAGCTTTCGTGATTTCTACACACACACACACACACATTATATATATATATATATATATATATATATATATATATATATATATATAATCATAACTAGATGGTGTAGATTTTGTAGATCTCAATACAGATGAATTTGAAGGTAAAAGTAAAACCATTATTTTCTTTAGCGATCAACACACGAATCTAGTCTCTGATGTCATTATCAAATACTTGAAACATGGGAATGCCAGACACCTTTGACTCCTAACTCATGACAATCAGTAGTTGCCATGGGTGTGGTGCTAGCAATAATATCTCAAAATCAGAGGCTTGCAGCAGATCGTCAATGGGTCTTAATGAAGCCCCAGAAACTATAATAGCAGTTAAATACACTATTATAAGGGTAAAGTGGGTTGCGAGAAACAAGGCAAAGACGAAGAGTAATTGAATATCAAGGAACACGGAACTTCTCTTAAGTACCGCCAATTTCAAAAATTGAATAAGGTCAGGTCATATGAAAGACCTCTAGAGAATGAAGGTATTCGTGGTTTAATAACTGTACCCATCAATTTAAGCGTTCCTTATTTGTATGACTTGTCATCAGTTACCTGTGGGTTTTGAAAGTACAGTATATGAGTAATTTGAAGCGGTTGAGTTGCTCCCCCCCTTTTTTTTTCTTATTCACATAAGGTTTATTATCTTTTTCAAGTTTCGTACAATTGTCATCCGTGACATATGCATTCGTGATGTGCTCAACACCTTGAAGTGGTGGGTATAGTTCTAGCACGTTAATTTCTCTCAAATATCTGACGTCAGTGTCAGCGACATTGTTAGTGATGCCAACATTTTATTTACACATGGAGACGTTGTATTATTAGGTGTTTTCACGTTTCATATTTTTCGCTGACGAATGATGTAGGTTTCTGTGCTGTAGGGTGATTAGCCATAAACCGCCCTTTGGCCGTGCTAATCCATTGGTCCAAGGAAGCGGTAATGCGAGCGATATTGTGTTACTTGTTTAAAATGTCATCTGTAATAGCCTCTTGTTAAACAGTATAATAAAAAATTAAGTAATTAGTGACAGATTGAAACATTCGACCAGTTTAAAAGATTATCAGGGGTAAACCACCTTGAAATCTCATTAATAATGTCCATCTTTATCACTGAGACTTGTTATGGTAAGCTAATTGTCTCAATTACGCTTTTATCTGCCGATCTTTTCATTTGTAATGTATTATTATCACGTGATCAGCTATCCACATCAACAACAGAAGTCTATACGGGAGTATAATTCTTTCTTTATCTCGACAACTTTAATGGCCCATTAAAAGCCAGAACTCCCTCAGAAGGATATAGAGCGCTGTCGTAATTAATACTGTTGTTACAAAAGTACTTTGGACAAGAAGAAATTGTGACCTTTGTGAAAAACAGAGAACATCAAAGCCTCTTATTTTTCCCTTGTTATTTTTTTCATTATTATTATTTTTAAGAAACCAGTATTCTGTTGACGATTCTTGGACATGCGAAGAACAGGAGGAAGAACGGCTCCCTGTTCGTAACAAGTAAACAGCTTCGTAAGAAAGTATGATTATGGTAATAATAGTAACAATAATAGTAGAGTTTCTAGTTATTTGTAGCATATGCGCGACGTCATCATCAAGGCAGTGAATGCCAAAACGGCTGGGTTGACGACTTAATAAGTGACAGCTGTGGGAAAATCATGGACAGTTGACTCCAGCTGGAGGTGATTTCTCTGACGTTTGTTTAGGTCTTTAAGAGTCTGAATTCTCTCTCTCTCTCTCTCTCTCTCTCTCTCTCTCTCTCTCTCTCTCTCTCTCTCTCTCTCTCTCTCTCTCTCTCAACATCCAAGCCAAGAACGCAGGCATCTGGCTATTTAAATGACATTGTGGAGAGAGGAGGGACATTTCAGGGTGTTGTGTTATTTTTCATTTGATTTTGTCTTGACGTTTCAAATTTTTCATCAAGACCTTTATTCCTATTTCTTTTTTTATTTCTTTTTATTCTATGTCCGCGTAAGAGGTAATTTTTGGCTTGGTCTGTAAAACCTCGACTGACCTGAACATTGAATTAGGCAAATGGTTGGAGATCTTATTTTGATGATCGCAGCGAAGACCTTTTTTACTTCTATGTTCGTCTAGGAGGTCCTTTTTTTTGCTTGGTCCGTAAAATTTCTGATGCCTCTTCTGACTTGAGAAGTGAATGATGTACCTGGTTGGTGTTCATCTGTTGTAGATCGCAGCGAGGGTGGAGAAAGAGGCGAGAGAAGAAAAAAAAACACCTGGCATTAGTATTAATTGCTCGTCAAAATACCATAAGAATGTGTACCATTTTTACTAGATTCTCAATTTAATGGGAGTCTTGTCGTTTTAGGTGAATAATTTGTTCACATTCCCTTAGGATAGTTTTTATTCTTTTGACTTTAATTAGTAGGGTAAGTAGACTAGAGGAGGTTGCAGTAAGGAGTAGAGAATTTTTTTTTTATTTTTTGTTGGTGGGAAGGAGGCTGATAGATGCAGCACCATAAATAAAAAAAATAAATAAATAAGGAAGTATCAGACGATGAGGATCAGAGTTGTCAAGAAATTTATTTGTACACCATAATTGTAATTGGATGGGCGTGAAAACTTTCACCAAGATCCCAATATTTTTATATGTTCATCAATATATTATTTTTGCTTTAATACCTCATCAGTTACTCCTTTGCAAGCTCTCTCTCCCTCTCTCTCTCTCTCTCTCTCTCTCTCTCTCTCTCTCTCTCTCTCTCTCTCTCTCTCATCATTTAGTCATTTAGAACCTTGCCTCCCATAATTAGGACGTGTGTAACGTAGTAAGTTATACTATTTATATTTTGTCCTCTGGAAGAGTTATTTTACTGGCCTGAAGAGATACTACATTGCCATTAAATCTACTTCGTGTTTTATCTACGACTAAATATGGGATGCTGTCAACTGCCCTTTTATAGGGAAAATATTGACATTTTGTGTATACGAGCACTGAACCTCGCGTTAATGTAAAGATTTTATCATCTGGGTCTTTTAGGCTTCAATGATACGATATAATCTATCGCTAACGTCAATTTCCCCAAGATTTTAATTTTCAATATGCGTCAACGTGTGTATTGATGTGTATAAATATCTTATAATTAAATGTGTTTAAATATATGTATAAATATCTTTTAACTAAATGTCTTTTGTCCTAATGGATGCTTCATCTACTGTATTGCTGCTTATTTATGTGAGTGACCGTATAACCATATTATCGAAATTAGGTCACGGCATTAGTACCTAGGCCTTCCACTGCCGTTGATTAAATTAGGCAAGGGAACGTACACTTGAACGCACTTTATTTGATTTATTTAAAAAGTATTATATATCTGGATTGAATATTTTTTATTTCCTTATTTTATTTGCTCATTGTTCACTATATGATTTTTCATCCATCGTTACTGCCTTTGAAAATATTTACTACTTCTCAGGTGTGTGTGTGTTTTTTTTTTCTTCTTTTCATACGTTGATGGTTTTTACTATATAAATTTCTTTTTTTTTTCATCTTATATTAGTTTGCTTTCTTGTCGTTTCAGCTTTCATAATATTTGTACTTTTTAATTGAAGGCAGACCTTGCACCTCTTTTTAAATAAAGAGAATGTATGTTTTTATCTTCATTTCTTCGAGGCCTTGAACAAAATTCATAATTTTCAATATCATAATTCAACATTTACTTTTAAATTTATATGTGAGACCCTCCTAATTGTAAACTACGTCTGAATGTAATAATCTTATTTCAAGTTTCAATTGTTTTTTATTGAATTGAAAGTCACTTAGCATCACATCACCCAGAGTATTTCGTGGTTTCGCTGCTGATGTAAACCTCGTCTTTGTTTCTATCAGGACCCGGTCTTGGTTTCGATAGACCTAAAGGGGCTTTATCACATCACTTAAAGCATGTACAGTTTTCAAGCTATTGGGAATTGTTCATAAAGGCTTCTTGCGCTCACAACTACTGTAGTATGAGTGCCACGTGCTAAGATTTTCTTTTTCTTTTATCACTATTGGAATATTTTCCTATAATGTGTACGTCTCTGTAGGATCTTTATCTTAGTCATCAGGCATAATTGCTCTAGGTGGAGTTGGCACTTTCCTGCTCTTAGCAATGGTAGTTATGGTTCTAGTAATGTTTGACAATTTTTCATGCTTTATATGAATATATATATATATATATATATATATATACAGTATATATGTATATATATATATATATATATGTATATATATATATATATATATATATATATATATATATATATATATATATACAGTATATATATATATATATATATATATATATATACAGTATATATATATATATATATATATATATATATATATATATATATAATCATTACTGATAAAGTCCTGCAATTCATTTGTTACTTATTTTGTTAAGACATGATACATACACTCGGTACAAACAGGTCATATCCTACTTCATTCTCCCTGCTCAAACAAGTTGAACTTTTACTTCCAATGTACAAGGGCTCCTCCCCCCCTCCCCTTCCAAGTTGTACTTTGGTGTTGGATGGCACCAGAGGCCCCAGTGCCGGGTTCTATAGCCAACCATGTTATATTAAGTTCTATAGCTCCCTTAACTACTACTATTCTTCCCAAAAGTGTAATGTTGAAGATGTAGATATTCAATAAGTATTAAAGTGGCTGTAATAACCCTATTAAATAGCCGTAAACCATCAATATTACTTTTGTGTAAATGTCTTCTGTTTATTATTTTCAGCAATATTGTCATTCTTTACCTCCTTTTTATAGCACAATCATGTATTCTGTTCCCCTGGAAGCTTACTTACCAAGTTAATGGCCTTTCTTGTTTGCTCCCCTATGCATATTTTATGCTAAAGGATAATTATCTCCCCACCCCAAATGATAATGATAATATTAACAAATACGATTTGAATGGAAAAGACTAGGTT
>NC_090747.1:89234618-89244618 GCF_036898095.1 Palaemon carinicauda
GACGCTTATTTTACTTTCATGTTTTACCCGTCTCACAATTCCCACGCAATGTAGCTTAACTGTGAGATTTAAAAAAATATTCGAATTTTAGAGAATAAGAATTCCCGTGTTTACAGTTATCCCTCTGGGTGCAGCGTCAGCGAATACCGCCCCTTCGAACGGATAAGTAATTTCAGTCGTTTATTTTTTTCCTTTAGTGATAAAGTTTTATACAGCCGGAGATTGGGCTGGATTTTGTTATTGTTTGTGCTTACTGGAACTGTTTTTGTATTCAGTATTTTGATTTATTAACGAAAAAAATTCTTAAAAAAAAGTTTTATTCAAAGTGCATATATATATATATATATATATATATATATATATATATATATATATATTATATATATATATATATGGATAAATATCAACACAACATCGTGTTCAAATAGAAATAAATTTCTACCTCATACTTGGGATCTATATATAAATATATATATATATATATATATATATATATATACATATATATATATATATATACATATATATATATATACATATATATATATATATATATATATATATATATATATATATATATATATATATATATATATATATGTATTTGGGCTCAAGCCATGTCGTCCTGATGGAAGTTCCTATAGGGTAGCTTCCTAGGGTATATTACAACTACGGCGATATTCCCAGAGAATTTACCTCAAGGTACCAGAATTCTAACTCCTGGAGCGAATATCCCTCCTGAAAGGGATATCGCGACATATCAGAGGACGTATTCTTGACACGCCACATGGCAATCTGCATCCTGAACAGAGATTTCATCTCGTAGGAGGCGATTGGCAAGAAACGAATTCGGGAAAGAAAAGGGGGGAGCCGCTCCCAAGGCTCCCTATCATCCGATTCGTATGCGTGCCTGGCGCCAATCCTGGCGCCATCTGTATTCCTTTTTGCGTAGCTTAACAACTCGGTGTTTTTTCCTGTGTTTCTCGCAAATCTTGGATTTATTCTACTTTTCATGGCTTCTCCGTCTTCGTCGGCCTCTGATAAGTTAAGTATAATGTCTTTTATGTATAAATGTAGGCTCTTGGTAAATTTTTGAGTGATTAATAGGATTAATCTTTGATACAAGAGCCGTAGCCTACCGGAGGCGTCCTGGACGCTGTCGCTCGCTAGGTATAAGTGTAGTTTAGTCAGAGCGAAATTCCCGGTTGTTTTGCTTTAATAAATTTTAGCTATTTAGCATTACATAGGATTTCCTTCGTGCTTAGTATTATTTTGGCGAAGTATTCGCCATTCTGGCCTACGCTAGGCCATGTAGCCTAGTCGTTTGGTCCTAGTACTTCATGCATGATTTTGGTTTTTCCGAGTGTAATAAAAATTTTATTGAAGCTTTAGGCTATGTTTTATACATTTAAGATTGTGTGAAATATTTCCAAGATAGTATACGAGTGAGTTTCGGTGATTTAGGTAATCGATTCTCTTGGTGCCTAGGCTAAGTTGCTTATGGAGCCTTAGTATACTTTCTCATACTCCCCGGTTGCTTTCTTTTCTTCGGAGAAGGTATGCAATCACTTTCCCTCTGTTTAAGCCTTGGGCTTATCCCTAAGTGGTTTTTTCCGAATTTATTTTCGATAAAACTATACTGGGGTGTTACTGTACCTTCCTGTTCCAGTAAGTCTGGTTCAAAGAGGGACAGAACAACAGAGTTTTTTAGTCTGAGTCTGTGTTTGTCTGGCTTGGGGTAGAGTCTCCCTCGCTGGCCTGACACAGACAAAGGGGGCTTAGCCTCCTTAGGTCACTACCGAAGGTTTCTGTGGATATGATTCCTTCTTTTGTGATCTACCAGACTAGTCCTTGTTGCTGTTCTCGGGGGAGGATAAGTTTCTTTCCCTGGGAGTAGCAACGCCTTCCTTGCTTTGGTGCTCTGGGAGCTGGCAAGTATTGCTGGCCTTCCCCTTTAGATCTCCCTTAGGCTAAGATAAGTTTCTTGGCTGCGGGTGATCCGTCACTATAGCAAGGTTGGTAGGACCCTCTTGTCCCTTCCCCCTCTATCTCCGTAATGGCCTAGCCATTACAGTACTGTACGTCGTTCTACATCTGGACCTAGTTTAGGTTAGGATGTGGAATTGACTCAGCCCCTTGCCGGCTGGCAGAGCTGCCGGTCGGCAAGGGTCTTATATTTTGAGTGCTGCCCGGACCGCCCTTGGTCCCTCATCCATGCCTGCCTGTAGAGCCAGACGGCATTGGTCAGGAAGCCTGAATTAGATTCTCCCCTTCCTTATATGCACTCTTTCGGATTGCCGGGCTTGGAGGTAGTGTACACTCTTATCCCGGCATCCATTCTATTTTTCTTCTAGTGCTGTACCCGACCCGGCTGCCGGCCTATGAGGCCGGCAGCCGGGCAGGTGTAGTCCTCTGGTTCTTTTGCTGCCGGCTGGCATCGGTCTTGTACCTTTGCCGGCCGGCTTATGTCAGCCCTTGTCTGCTGGTCACCAAGAGTGTGGCTGGCAGCTGGGTACTACCTTGTGTAGTTGCTGGCCGGCAGCCATTGCCGGCCGGCATTGGCTGTTGCCGGCCGGCACATGCATTTGAACCAGAGTTCTGCCGCCTTATAGCTGTTAAGTAGTATACTTTAAAGCTAGTTATGGTGTGTGCCGGCCGGCACGTACCCTCCTATACTGTACTAGTATTCTTCAGTATAACATATACAGTAAGAAGAAAACTATGGTATGGGTTTTGGTACAGCACTGTGTGTTCTAACACTTTTGTGTTTTCTTGCACATTCCTTTGCTGTTGCCCTACAGATAGGAAAGTGAGTTCTTTCCTGTCTATTATCCAGGATCTTAAAATCATTGCTTAGGTGTGAGCTTCACCTGTTTCCTCTGGAAACCTTGCATTGGTTACTCTAGAAGAGATTAACCATTTGATTTTATTATCTGGAAGGCTGCAGCAATGGGTTGTGAGGGAAACACAAGTGTGTGTCTTTCCTTTATGAATTGTTATGCTATACTATGCATATCCAGTGATACATAGTTCACTTGATACTCATGGAAATTTCTTCTCTTTACAGGAGGACCCTCCGAAGTGCGGAAATGTTTTCTGCAACGTCCGCAGCAAGTACCTCTGAGGACATGATTTTTGTAGGAGACACGCAGCATGCGCTGTCTCCAAGGATGATCTCCAGTATTGGGACCCTCAGGTATGTACTGTATGCACTAACCTGATTACTGAGGCTTTTGATTCCCCTAGAACGGCGGAATCAAGGGATATAGCAAGGGAGAAGCTTCGTACCTGGGTAAGGGGCTTCCAAAAGAACACCTCTGGCCCTTATCTTCCAAGTGAGAAGATGAGGGCGTATCTTTTTCCCAAGGAATCAACTGATGCAGTGATTCCCCAGCCTCTAGAGGAGATCCCCCAAGATCAGGTCCAGGTGGACATTGAAGTCGCGGTCGCGATGCAAGACATCCAGTTAGATGACAGGATGTCTGACGTGGACGAGCATTTGGAAGAAGACCTCCTGGCAGGTCAGGATGAAGTTCAAGCCCCGGACGTCGTAGAGGATGAGGTCGACGAGGTGTCGGCTACTCCGGTTCAGATTCCGGAGCCTATTCCCTCAACATCGGCCGGTCTCCCAGTAGAGCTGGGACAGGCCCTCTCTTCGATTGTTGGAATGATCCAACAAATGCAGAAGGAGAATCAGGAGGAGGCGGCTGCTATGGAACTGCGGATGCAGTCCCTTGCAGAATCACATGGGCCCCGGAAAAGGCTCAATGTGAAAGACCTTCCCTTGTGCTCAGATGCTAACCCATGGAGGTATGCTGAGCACATGCCGATGACGACTGGAAAGATCGTCATCTCGGATAAGCTGGGTTCAGTTCCCCTAGAGGAGGTGGAATTCTGGCCCAGCAAGGCATCATATCCGGACTGCTATGTCCGGCTGAGAAAAGAACCAGCTTCAAGGGAGGAGACAGAGCCGAAGGAGGTCATAGTCATGGACCACGCTAAGGCTCAAGCCCTACTTTCATCCTCGATGAAGGAGAGGGGCTTCTCTAACTCGAAGGTAGCTGCATTGAGCAAGAAGCTCCCTTCCTTTGTGTCCTCTCCTGCTAGAGCCTTCCCCTTTTTACAGAAAGGGTTTGCGGCTGTCCTAAAGGCAGTCGAGGCCGGCAAGCCTTGCCCCTCCCTGGAGGAGTGTAAACCCTTGTCGCTGGCCCTGCCTATGGACCACAAAGACTGGAAGGACGTCCATCTGACGTTCTCAGTGGGAAAGTTGGAGGCTGATATTGCCGGACGGCAATTCGGCGAGGACCTCCCCAAGCTGTCTGACTTTCTTTTACGAAGAGAGTTAGAGACAAAAGAAAGACTGGCTGCCTCAATGTCTCTTCTGACTACTCTTGAGACGATGGCAAGTGACCCCAAGGTCCGTGAAATGTTCATGGTGGTGGCTAAGACTCACCTAGCCACAGTGACGAAGGACCTTTATGGCTTCGTCAAGGCGAGGAGAGCTTGTAGGGAGTTCGTGTTCACCGGGGCTACGGTGAGGCACGAGCCAAGGAAGTTAATCTCCTCCAACATTTGGGGAAAAGACCTTTTCCCTACCGATGTGGTCAAAGAAGTTGTTGATAAGGCCGCCGTGGAGAATAGAAACCTTCTCCAGAAGTGGGGCCTGGCTATCAAAAGAAAGTCTTCCCCGGATGAGGGTCCTCAACCAAAGAGGAAGAATATGAGGACTAGGCTACCGTCTCGGCCAGCCAAGCCCTCTAGACAGCAACAGCAACTGCAATTGCCATTGCCTCCAGTGCCCCAGATGGTGGCACAAACCCCGACCACTTTTCAGTGGGTACCCCAGGCTGTGCCGGGTCAGTCCACGGCATTCACCCCAACGTTCGAAGGACAGTCTTCTTCCTTTCGAGCAAAGCCTAGAGGAGCAGCCAGAGGCTCGTCTAGGCGCCCCTCAAGGGGAAGGGGATTCAGAGGTGGTCGTGGTGAGGGAGGCAAGACCTCAGGACGGCAGTCCAAGTGAAATGATACCGGTAGGAGGGAGACTGATGAAATTTTGGGATCGTTGGACCTTCGATCCCTGGGCCCAAAGCCTACTCAAGAATGGACTGGGCTGGAGCTGGTACAGCACTCCACCCCCGTGCCTTCGGTTTTTCCAACACTCCACCCCCGTTATGGAGGAGTACGTTCAAGAACTGTTGGAGAAAAAGGTGATCCGAAAGGTGAAGTCCATCAAATTCCAAGGGAGGCTGTTTTGTGTTCCCAAGAAAGACTCGGAAAAGCTCAGAGTCATTCTGGACTTGTCGCCACTCAACAAGTTCATAGTGAATTGCAAATTCAAAATGCTAACACTGCAACACATAAGGACCTTACTGCCCAAGAGAGCATACTCAGTCTCTATAGACTTGTCAGACGCCTATTGGCACATTCCAATCAGCCGTCGACTCTCCCCCTACCTAGGGTTCAGGCTACAACGGAGACTATACGCCTTCAGAGCCATGCCATTCGGGCTAAACATAGCCCCAAGGATTTTCACGAAGCTTGCGAGCGCAGCTCTCAAACAATTACGCCTAAAGGGAATTCAGGTAGTAGCCTACCTGGACGACTGGCTGGTGTGGGCAGCATCCGAGACAGAATGCTTGCAAGCTTCCAGTCAGGTGATCCAGTTCCTAGAGTACCTAGGCTTCAAGATCAACAGAGAAAAGTCTTGACTTTCTCCATCCCAAAAGTTCCAGTGGCTGGGAATCCACTGGGACCTTTTGTCACACTGTTTCTCCATCCCGGCGAAGAAAAGGAAGGAGATAGCGGGTTCTGTCAAGAGACTTCTAGATTCCGAAAGGATATCAAGATGCGAACAGGAGAGGGTACTAGGCTCTCTCCAGTTTGCTTGGGTGACAGACCCAGTGCTAAGAGCACAGCTAAAGGATGCAACTGGAGTTTGGAGAAGGTATGCATCAAACGCGCGAAGATATCTGAGAAGACTAGTGCCGCCTCGGCTACGTACTCTTCTCAGGCCTTGGTCCCAAGCCAGACATCTAAAGAAGTCGGTTCTTCTTCAGCCACCTCCCCCGTCGATGACGATTCACTCAGACGCCTCAAAGGAGGGATGGGGAGGTCACTCTCATCGGAAAAAAGTCCAGGGGACTTGGTCCAAGCTATTCAGGACCTTTCACATAAACTTTCTAGAAGCTATGGCAGTGCTCCTTACCTTAAAGAAAGTCTCCCCGCTAACTCGATCCACATAAGATTGGTGATGGACAGCGAGGTGGTTGTGAGATGCTTGAATCGACAAGGGTCGAGGTCGCCACCTCTCAACCAGGTGATGTTGGCCATTTTCCGATTGGCGGAAAAGAAGAAGTGGTACCTGTCGGCAGTTCACCTTCAAGGAGTCCACAACGTGACAGCGGACGCTCTATCCAGGTTCACACCGATAGAGTCGGAATGGTCCTTAGACGCAGGATCATTCTCCTTCATTCTGAATCAAGTCCCAGAACTGCAGATAGACCTCTTTGCGACGAAAGACAACAAGAAGTTGCCCCTGTACGTGTCCCCGTACGAGGACCCCTTAGCGGAAGCAGTGGACGCGATGTCCCTCGACTGGAACAGATGGTCCAGGATTTATATGTTCCCCCCTCACAACCTTCTGTTGAGGGTCCTCAACAAACTGAGATCCTTCAAGGGGGTAGCGGCAATAGTGGCCCACAAGGGGCCGAACAGCATGTGGTTCCCCTTGGCGTTGGAACTACAGCTGAAGTTTGTGCCGCTACCACATCCAGTTCTGACCCAGCGAGTCCAGAAGTCGACTGTCTGCGCTTCATTACAGAAAACCCGGACCCGGCAGCTCATGATTTTCTCTCCCTTGCGGTGAGAAAGCGTTTCGGGATTTCGAAAGCCAGCATAGACTTCCTAGAGGAATATAAGTGCAAATCGACTAGAAGGCAATATGAGTCATCTTGGAGAAAATGGGTGGCCTTTGTAAAGGCGAAGAATCCGCAGGAGATCTCAACAGACTTCTGCTTATCTTTCTTCATCCACCTCCATGGTCAAGGGTTGGCAGCTAACACGATTTCAGTGTGTAAATCTGCTTTGATGAGACCCATTTTATATGCCTTCCAGATCGACCTAGGTAACGAGATCTTTAATAAAGTTCCGAAAACCTGCGCTAGGCTCAGACCTTCAGCACCTCCAAAGCCCATCTCATGGTCTTTAGACAAAGTTCTTCATTTCGCCTCCCTGTTGAGCAATGAAGAATGTGCGTTAAAGGATTTGACACAAAAAGTTATTTTCCTATTTGCACTCGCGTCCGGGGCCAGGGTTAGTGAGATCGTAGCCCTCTCGAGAGAGGCAGGTCGTGTTCAGTTCCTGGATGGGGGGGAACTGAACCGGTTTCCGGATCCTACGTTTCTCGCCAAGAATGAGTTACCCACCAACAGGTGGGGTCCCTGGAGAATCTGCCCTCTGAAAGAAGATGCATCTCTATGTCCAGTAGAATGCCTAAAGGTCTATCTTCGTAGAACTTCAGACTTCAAGGGTAGTCAACTATTCAGGGGAGAAACATCAGGCTCAAATTTATCTCTGAATCAACTCAGAGCGAAAATCACATATTTTATTCGCAGAGCGGATCCTGACAGTACACCCGCAGGTCACGATCCGAGGAAAGTTGCCTCATCCCTAAATTTCTTTAATAGTATGGATTTTGAACATCTCTGTTCATACACGGGCTGGAAGTCTTCCAGAGTGTTCTTTCGCCACTATGCGAAGCAAGTAGAGGAACTAAAGAGATCTGTGGTAGCAGTGGGTCGGGTAGTTAACCCTACTGTTTAACTCTGCGAGGAACAGTGGTCTTAATTGGGACGATTAAGTCCAGGGTGAGTGTGTAGGTACATACTGTACTACAAACTAAATGAGGGCACCGAGTGCCCACATAGACTGTTCCTTTTTCAAAGGTGAACCTAGCATAAGTGCAGACATGTGTGCCGAGCGTTTCTAACGCTAATGTGATTGATTTGTAATACAGACTTTTATGACTTGATACCTCGGTATCTTAAAAAAGTGGCTTTTAATGTTTTTTCTTTCAGATAAACAAGTTCTGTTTACTATCATACTTATGCTTAAAGTTTTGGGTTATCCTCTTTTTATATATATATATATATATATATATATATATATATATATATATATATATATAATTGTTGTTAACCTGTCTATTTATTGTCTGTCAATAAACTTGTTCTTGAGAACCTTGCGTCTCTTTCACCTGTGTCAATTTATTGGTATAATTGAGCATTTATTCTATGTACCTTATCTGGGATAATTCTAATAGAATTGTTCTTTTATGCAAGCTTTGTTGCATTGGTTTATGTAGTCCCCTAATGGGAGGACTCCGTCCCATAAAGGGACAAGGGCGGTTTTATTAGTTTCTTGCTATGCGGATATAAACCTTTGTCCAATACAAGTATTGCGCGGATTACTGGTCAATATTTCATCTTGACGCAGTAGTTCTTTACAAACTATGCTTTACTTAATATAGGGCGAGACCACTATATTAGCTTTCCTGGTATTCATACATAGGTATATGTACTCTTCGAGACTTTTCCAGAGTCTAGTAGGACTCTTCCCTGTAGGGGGCAGGAAGCTCTAACATAGTTTATAGTTTGTTGAAAAGATGTATAACGGTAACATCTTAGGTCTCTAGGTCTAGTCGACCGGGGAAAAATTACCTCCGGGGAGTACGGCACGTTCTGAGAATCCACAGATACAGTAATGCTCTGGTATACTTCCATCAGGACGACATGGCTTGAGCCCAAAAAATTTATTTTGAGCGAAGCGAAAAATCTATTTTTGGGTGAGATGGCCATGTCGTCCTGATGGACCCACCCTTGCCTTTCTAAGAAAGGGCTGTAGGACCCCTCCCTACATACAGTATCTGTAGCACCTCGTGTACGCTACAAGGAATACAGATGGCGCCAGGATTGGCGCCAGGCACGCATACGAATCGGATGATAGGGAGCCTTGGGAGCGGCTCCCCCCTTTTCTTTCCCGAATTCGTTTCTTGCCAATCGCCTCCTACGAGACGAAATCTCTGTTCAGGATGCAGATTGCCATGTGGCGTGTCAAGAGTACGTCCTCTGATATGTCGCGATATCCCTTTCAGGAGGGATATTCGCTCCAGGAGTTAGAATTCTGGTACCTTAAGGTAAATTCTCTGGGAATATCGCCGTAGTTGTAATATACCCTAGGAAGCTACCCTATAGGAACTTCCATCAGGACGACATGGCCATCTCACCCAAAAATAGATTTTTCACTTCACTCAAAATCCGTTATATATATAAACACAAAAACTTATCTTGTCAAATGAAATTTATATATGTACCCTCTAATATACGGTTTTGCAAAAAATATTGTCCTTCATAATAATTTTGTCTGCTAATGAAAGCTATTTTTTTACTTATTTCCTAGAATATAGTGCATTTCTGTGGCCTCTCTTTAACCAAACTTTCGTAGTGTTACTTTCTAATAGAAATTATTTCTGAAAACTAGGCAATTAATTCTCTCAAAAAAAATCTTTTCAATTAGGATAAAAAACTTCCTAGCACTAATTAGATATCATTTCCATATACTGTAATTTGATCCTAAAGAAAAAAAAATAGTTGTGTTTTTTTTTTTTTTTTTTAAGCTAGATAGATTTTTGCTAGTGTCTATCACTGCTGTTTTTCGCTTGAAAATGCAGCGAAAAATAGTAAATGGCAAAGATGATAAACGCGCGAGGAAATGCTGTAATTTATTTGCGTTGGAAGTGTGTACCTAGTTGGTCGGTTGAGTTGGGGGTGGGGGGGTGGTTGTCTGGGTGGAGGGGATCTCTACCCACCCCCCCTCTTTGCTGGGGTGGAGGAGGTATAGGACGAGTAGCATGATTTATCTCTGCCATTATTGTGAATTACAAAACTCGTATATTTACCACGTTCATTTATGTATTTATATAACTCCAAGGGAAAACATATTA
>NC_090747.1:89247118-89254618 GCF_036898095.1 Palaemon carinicauda
CTGGCCCAAGTGCCTAATTAGAATGTACTGTAGATCCTGTTATATAAAACGTGCAAATCATATCTGATTCCACATTCAGCTTTGTTACTCCTGTTCTTTACATTTTAACCAATATTCTTAAATCCTGGGCTGTGCTTTAGCCTCAGCTGCGTGAGAATTGTTCTTATCATGTAGACCCACACTTCTATTTGTTATTTAATCGCTTTTGTATTTATGTACTTTTCTATTTCTGTAGTTCATATTTCTATGCATAACTTATTTTGATTTATGACAAACAATTAATTTATATGAATTATGCAGGGCCATTATTAATGGTATCCTCTTTTCAGTCCATTATTTTTTTTCCAATAAGAACCTTCTGCTGTGGAAGCCTATAAGGCCGGATCTTGACCTATAGATTGTCCATAGGAATGTATGCAAATATTCATGATGAGTTGTATTAAAAAATATCCTTCATAGTAAATAAAAAAATAAATGAAAAGAATGAATAGTTTTGATATTAATAAAGCTGACGATAGTTATTTCCAGTGAATACGATTTTTTTTTATTAATGAGTTGTTATGGTCTCTCTCTCTCTCTCTCTCTCTCTCTCTCTCTCTCTCTCTCTCTCTCTCTCTCTCTCTCTCTCTCTTTTGAGGAATGATAATTACAAATTTATTTTTCCCCTTTTCAATGTTTGGACGTCTTGGCTATGATTTTGTTTATATTTTTCAAACCTCTAATTAGCATCCATTAGTTATTTAGCAACGAAAGAAACGCGTTATTTACATAACGAACGACCAAGACTCGTCTGGCAGAAGAACACACACGGAGTTATTTCCTACAGCTAAAGTACTCCTGAGACCCTTTTATGGTCTGTGGATTATTAGGCTTTAAATCGAATATTTCTTTCTCTTATTTCTTTGGCTGTTCCCTTGTCTGTCTATTCTTGTTTGATGGGTTTCGCAACCCGAAGGCGTTTATGGGTATGTACTCCAATTATGTTATTGTTTAGTCTAAGAAAGTCTTGGGGAAATATTTTCTGCTTGCTAGCGGGCATGCTCCTTATCAATAATTTAACGACCGAACTATTATACTTGTGTGCTAATTCACTCTTCAACTTAATATATGTGTACCAACCGTGTGTCACACGATCGTACATAAATTATTTTGTATATATTATGCTTGTATCTGCGCTCTTCCCTCGTACTAAAAAGAACCAGAATAGACATGTCTGCGTGTCCCCTATGTAACATTGTCATTTTCTCGAACATGTATTTTCCTGTTGCCTTGAGGTTTTGTATATAAAGGAGAGTGTTCTTTAATAAAGTTACTCAGTTGATTGCATCCTGCCTTTGAGTCATAACCTTTCTCTCGGCCGTCACATATGTCATCTTTACAACTATAAGCCAGGTGCGCGTGTATGTGTGTGTAATTGTAACGTTTTTTAGCGACATTTATGGAGATGCTTTATATTTAGTTTTCTTAGAATAGAAAGACTAAAAGGATAGTGTTAAACCTTCCTTAATACCCTCATTCATTCTGAGGTCAGGTAACTTTGCTCTTGTTGTAGGTGCTGCTTCAGACATTGTTTTTCTTTAGTGTTTTTCTTCTCTTTTCCGGTGACATCGTAAGACAAGATTACTCATTTTCACCGTGAAGGTTGAATAATAATCATCAGATCCTTCCCTTATGTTGTGAAGCATTTATAGTTTTCTTCCTGTCCATTTTTCTCTTGATTTGTAATTGCATCTAAGATACGGTGTAAGTCTCCAAAAATTTTCTCTTCTCACCATTTTTATCCATGCAGTGTTATTCAAGGTTGCATTTTGTTTTAAACTGAAAATGTATGCAAACGTATACACTATGATTGGTAAATCTTTATTTAGAAAATATTTATCTTTTATGTTTATCATTTTTTATATCATATCAATGTTCAGTTTAATATTATTGATACTAGTGCAAAGTTAACGCTGATTTTTTCTTAAGCTCATAAAGATCTTAAAAGCTCTGAAAGGTGGAGCGAGATATATTGGGAAATGTTGTCATTTTTAAAAAAGGTATTCGGGTCACTCCTTTAGAAATCTAGCAAAGACTTACTTGAAAAGATGAATTTGTAAAACTAAACTTATGTCTGGATGCTCGCGAGTAAATCTTTTGGACACGCCTTTCCTTTTGATATATTTACAGATTAATGTACCGCATAAATCGTCGAAAGAACATTCTTGCCTTCCCTAAGTAGATTTATTTCTTTGCTAAGTGATAAAAAGCGTAACATTATTTCTTTTTCTTTTCTCCATACTTCTCTCTTATGTTTTGGTACATAAAGTATATCTTTCCTTGCAATGTTCTTTTCTAAGTTCTGACCTGAATAAGACTTTTGTCGATGTTGGTAAGAGTTTGTGTTACATAAACACCTTTATTCTTTTCTTTGGTATTTTATTCCTTTATGATATTTGTATTAGGTTGCCGAGTTTGTTCTGAGAAAAATCCCTGTCATTTTATTTCTTAATTAAGATAGTTCATTATTCCTCGTGGTTTTTTATAACTAAATGTTGGTGTCTTTGGTAATGGAACAAATAATGCTAATAAAAGCATTTCTAGGAAATGGTTTTCACTTTTACTGATTTACCTTTTTTCTATCTAGCATATGCAACACGGCGAAACCACTAAGAAAATGAAGCTGATATTTAATTATCTTTCCTAGAGAAACTTTGATTATTGAACTAATCCTATGAGATGAAGATTAGTAAACTTTAAGCATGCTACTTATCAGATTTCAGAATATTTCCCCAAAAATTTGGAGATTACTTTATATTTTTCAGTGTTTTTATTTATGGTCAAATGTAAAGCGGTGAAAACTTGATTAGATTGCCTAATAAGTAAGTGGGTTAAGTACGTTAGGAAAAAAAAAGAATGTCGATGTCTTTATATTTTTAATGTCGTCACTCAAAAATTTGATGAAATATATCCAAGGCTGAAACCCAGTTTAATTCGGAATCTTAACGAGAAATCCTGAATGAGAGAGAGAGAGAGAGAGAGAGAGAGAGAGAGAGAGAGAGAGAGAGAGAGAGAGAGAGAGAGAGAGAGAGAGAGAATGTGTTAACCTACATTCCCCTTCGGCAAAGATGATGAAATCTGATTGTCATAATTAGTTTAATTATAAGCTTGGGAGATAGTTAATAACAGACAGTCGAAGAATATAATGAAATTTCAAGCCAGTAAAAAACTCGAGTTATTACTTCAAAAATTTCGAGGTGAACAAGATGATAGTTTTCAATGAAATTTTTCCGTGAAAACGAAGGTTATTTTGTTTTTATTCCAGACCAATAATTGATAGCCGATTACATCTGAATGTAGAACTGTGTTGGGTGAGGGGAAGATTATTCATGTGTGTTGATCATTCCAGGGTTGTAACTGTCAGGATGCCAGAAAACCTCAAATCAATCGATCAATCCAGGGTTGTAAATGGCCATTATTTAAATGCAGAACAAACACCTATTTTCTCATCTATTTTAGCTCTTTCATCATCATCATCGTCATCGCCTACGCCTAAGAACGCGAAGGGCCTCGGTTAGATTTGCCAGTCGTCTCTATCTTGAGCTTTTAAATCAATACTTCTCTATTCATCTACTTCACGCTTCATATTCCTCAGCCGTATAGGCATGGGTCTTCCAACTCTTCTAGTGCCTTGTGGAGCCCAGTTGAAAGTTTGGTGAACTAATCTCTCTTGGAGTACGGAGAGCATGCCCAAACCATGTCCATCTATCCCTCGCCATGATCTCATCACTCGAGTAATCTCTCTTATAGTTTTATTTCTAATAATTTTCTTGCCATTTAGCTCTTTCAGAATCAGATTAATTTCTTATAACTTACAACATGTATAAGACAGTATTTAGGTATCGAAGTCAACATATTAATTAATAAGACCTTACTTTTCTTTCATGGGATTTTCTTTTCTTAAAAACCTCAATTATGTCGGATTTATTTACGGCAGGTGAAATTGGTAACAACGACCCATTCCGTCCTCAAAGAATGAGAAAGGCTTCGGGGAATAAAAGCTAAATTCTACTCAATTGCTCTTGATTCCTTTGCCGCATTAGGAAACCTATAGGATTACAAGATTTAATTTGTACCTTTTCATAAGATTCCTATTGTGCTTTGCCCTAAATTAAAGACTTTCAGAATCTGAAATGTATGTTTGACTTCATTTTAATTCGTAGAGCTATTTGATTATTTCTAATCAGTTTATTCATATGATCTTGTATGTTGTATGAAAGTGGATTATAACCAAATCACCATATCTGAAATAGGGTCATTAAACTAAGTTTTCATTTGGATGTATGTATGCATTTATGTAAGAGAGAGAGAGAGAGAGAGAGAGAGAGAGAGAGAGAGAGAGAGAGAGAGAGAGAGAGAGAGAGAGAGAGAGAGAGAGATACATTAAAAGGTAGTATTGGAGCCAGAGATTTTCTGTATCAAATCTAGGATGATTGATTCATGTAAGATGGCCTTGGAAGAAACAGGCTTTAGTGAACTAGAGGAGAATGGAGTGTTTCATTTTAGTGTTATTAGACGAATAAGAGAAAAAGTAAATATACTTTACGAAAAAGTAATTTTGAAAAAAGGTTCATGTCGGGGGAATACCGTACGCTGTTAATGTGTATCCTAGCATTTATAAAGCAAGTTAGAAAACTGTCTTTCATTTAATATTTTGGTAGAAAATTGTAACAGGATGTTTAACTTTACAGTCAGATAGCGGCTATTTTTTAAATGATGTCCCTCTTTAAAAAAAAATCAATAGATATGAAATTTTCCTCTTTAAAGTAGGCCTTATTTATGTTTTTGTTACCACTTAAAAGCTTTTATCACAATTTTAACCAATTTAAAGCAAGTTAGAAAACTATCTTTCATCTAATATTTTGGTAGAAAATTATAACAGGATGTATAACTTTAAAGTCAGATAGCGGCTATTTTCAAAATGATCTCCGTCTTTAAAAAAAAAATCAATAGATATGAAATTTTCCTCTTTAAAGTAGGCCTTAGTTATATTTTTGTTACCACTTAAAAGCTTTTATCACCATTTTAACCAATTTAAAGATATATGCTTTATGTTGCAATACGATTTTTGTCCTGATTGAGAACCACAAATAAAAAGTTTGCATATCTCGTGCAGTTGTTGAATGTAACAGTATCTATCATACATTTATAGTGAAATTTCGGTTTTTGTAATAAAGCATATTTGTTAATGTAGTTCTTCGTTATGTCAGAGTATTTTGGATCTTGCATGTTTCATACATTCAAGTTCCAGTGTTCTACCTTTTCATTTAACTTTTCCTCTTTATTTAACTCGGTTTGTCCGTCCATGATTTGGCAGTTGGTGCATATTTCTCATTGTCGTCATATCCTTCGATTCGAATACTGCATCATATATTTTACGAAGGCTTGAACTCTTTAACATAAGTACTGTTGTAAGTTCTATTGAAATTTCCCTCAAGTGAGGTAATTATATTTTTAAATTTTGAATGACTGTAAACAATAAAAAAGTCGAAATCTTTGACTAGATACTTGATATGCGGAATCATGTATGAACTCCTATATTAAGTTCCACATAATAGCTGCTTCATGCACCTATTTGGTAGGGTTTCGGCTCTGCATCGAACCCTCCTGCAAACACTGCTATTCACCTCTAATAACCCCCTTTTTTCCAATGACCCTATAGACTTATCTATCAATTACTGTATAGGTCTCCTTGCCAGCCTCCCTCCAAAGTGTTCTAATTTATACATTTCACTAAGGCAACCTGTTGCTCTTTACTCTTTCCATATAACTAGAGTAGACCAGCCCAAAATACACTGTTTTTTTTTTTTTTTACGTACTACTTAACGATACATTTTCAACATTATATTCTTTTTCACCTAGGAATCAAAATTTCATCAGCGTTAACCTTGTTTTTTCCTTTAATTACGTTTAATAAACATTTTACTTCATTTGAAACTATTCTTGCCGCATTCATTTTAGGACTCATCTTTTCTCATCTTACCATCATCAGTTACATTGTTCAAAATACCCATATTAAATAAGCCGTTTGCATTTTTCAACATTATTAAGATTCATAACTTCATTTGATTGTTAACATTTCCCCTTATAACCTGTTCTTGTTCACATTTAATATTTTTATCCCCAATCAGTATCGTATAATCGTCAAATGTCAAACATTGTGCGTTTTTTTCCCCAAAGCTTTCCTTGCTCAGATTTCTTACATTGCTTCATCCATATCTATTCAAGTTCCTTGGAGACATACACACCTATGTCTTAGACCTCTTTCTACACCAAACCCACCTCTGTCTTAGACCTCTTTCTACACCAATTCAGTCTTTCTCTTATATTTCGGTGCATCTTTCACTACCACCATAAAATTGAGGCATGCACCATAGTAATGATATAAGACCCTTTTTGACCATATTGTGTGATGACGTTAAAGCATGGTCAATGTCATCCGAGTAAATGATGTAGGGTTATCATTATATTGAGTGTAATCATACTGAGAAATAACTGTGCTTGACAAAATAAGAAATCATCATACTGAGAAATAAACTTAACTTGTTCTCTAACCTAATAACTGTGCTGGTCAAAATAAGACTATCTTGGTGTGCCTACATCTATTGCACAGCAAGTGTTTTGTCAGAATCGAACATTACGTCGTGATGTCTGGGCATTTTCCTCTGATTAGAATTTTATAAATATTGAAACAAGGCTGATGAAGGAATCTGTAGTATCCAGCAAATGTTTAGGAACACACAAAACATGCAGGCAGGGGTGCTTTCCTCTTGTCAGTAGGACACAAGACTTCCAATTCTTAGGTGCTGTGGCCATCTATCATGAATTAAACATCAAAGACAACAAACTCCAAAGATATTGGGGTCATTGTTAATAGCTTCAGATACAGACGGGGATATGTCATCAAAACTAAATATAACATGGCAGAGACTTTGGAAAAACATTAAGTTTAGCTATGAAGCTCAGGGGAAGTTCTCACATTAGGTTTTTAAACTGTATGGTGTATCCCTGCCTCCCAAGTCAGTCTCCACAATACCTATGGCGACTGGGAAGCTGTTAGATTTCCAGGCTATCGTCTTCTACATTTACCTACTCGCTAGTGCCATTATTCGTAGGAGGTCATTAACAGACAAGAAAGGAGCAGTCTGGATGATATCCTTAAATAAGGCATACATGAATAGTAGTCATTGTACCCATCAACTTTGGAAGCAGAGAATAGTAGATAGGTTCTTGGATGCTTTACTAATAAAATTAATCTCTCTCTCTCTCTCTCTCTCTCTCTCTCTCTCTCTCTCTCTCTCTCTCTCTCTCTCTCTCTCTCGGGGGTTTTCCCGTTTTATACACGGCGACCATTGTTTATTCTTCTATTTATTATTATGAAATCGCAGTATTTTCTGAGCATTGTTGAAAATGTTTACCATTGTTTTGTATGCTAATGTTTCTTATTGTTGTTCTCCACTA
>NC_090747.1:89259618-89262118 GCF_036898095.1 Palaemon carinicauda
TGCACGGGTTGCTTCGTTTATATATATATATATATATATATATATATATATATATATATATATATATATATATATATATATATATATATATATATATATATATATCACACACACACATGAGTTAAACAATTGTTTATTAATGTTATTTCCGAAAAAAAAATTAAAATTATTTTTGCATTTTATGAAAATTTTCCAGTGACTATTCATTTTGCCTTTTTTAAAATTATGATTCTATTATAACATGATATTTAAAAAAAAAAATCCAAGTATATAGATAAAACAATTGTTTTACACGAATTAAATTCATTTTGCGTTGACCACGTGGAAGAAAGTTCATGGCATATTGGATATATTACCCCGTAAACCTAGAAAACTTCACGCGGTTCAAACAAAAAAACCCTCGAGATATTATGTAATAACAAAACTTAGTAAAAGAAAAAATAGATAAATATATAAATAAACCCATTGTCATTATATTTGATAACTTGGTTCCTCATATCGGCCAGATCTAGCCTTCTCCTAGACTCCCTTTTGCCCAGCAGTAAAGCCATCAATATTATTCTCTTTGTGCCTGCGGCCCGGGCATTATATTGCCGCTGCTATCATTTTTCTTTGTCTCCCTCCCTGTATCCCTCCCCCCGGTATTTTTTTTTATCTGCCGCTACAACATTTATTGTTAAGTCCCGTCTGGATGGCGGTGCCGTCATTTGTAAACACGTTGTACGCATCCCTAGAGGGGGGGGGGATACACATCCCCCTGTTTTGCCTGTCTCTGGGACTTGAGGATTAGTCAGCAGAAAGGACGAAAGTTTAGTTCGGGGCTTGTGTTTAATCTTCGCTTTTCGTGACTGGTTATACAGGAGGCTCGCTGGCGTCGTTCGTCTGGCAAGGCCTGAATTCCCTGATCTCTCCCTCCCTCCTCCTCCGTCCCTCCCTCCCGGGCACTTCCCCAAGCGACGTCCCACCCTAAGATTTATTCAAACGATAGCGGCCGGGACGTTGCCATATTTCCTCCAGGATGACTAGCACCCTTTGATGCGCCAAGTTATCGTTCTTTCCCCAGCAGGAGATGTGGCACCGACGTGCTCTTTAATTATACCTCCAAGTCTTTCTTTTCTTCTTTGTTTAAGCCAGTAATGGTGTATGATATCTCACGTGGATTCTACTTCCTTAACATTTTGAAACAATTCACTCTCGTCCTCCCTTCCTTAGCTTTATTCAAAATATTTAATGACTTTTTCCACTTTTTATATTTTTTCGCTTTGTTTGTTTAATCGTATCCGGAGACTGGTTCCTCAATTATGAACGCACGTACTTCGATGAATGAGAGGAATTAAGAATCCAAGGCTTGCCAAGAAAAATAGTCATTTGGCAGAGATGTAAAAAGGTCTAGTATTCCTTGTCGATGTTGTTATTCGTTTTCTCCCGCGCTCTCAGCCGGGCATCGATTTTAATTAGCAAAATTCTAATGTATAAATAAGGCCCCGTAAGAGCGCTGTTCTGTCACGTATCGAAAGCAAGGGTTTTAGGTAACGAACATATCATAAATATGTACAGGTTTACAAAATACATATTTCGCAAACAGACGTTCGCGCGCGCGCACACAGACATATATACATATATACATATATATATATATATATATAATATATATATATATATATATATATAATTAGTTTACTGAATGCAATAAGTTTATTTTTTCACGATCTCAAAATATGATTATGAATGGACCTTTTTTTTGTATATTATAAAAAAAATATTTTGATATGCACCAGTATTTAGATTTATATTTAAACTTTTTAGTCGTGTTACAATATATTGTCTTGATATGAAAGTAAGGTGTTTTGGACTAAATATTTACATTATAAAGTTTGAAAACTTATATTTAGTTTTAACTTAACAATTTTACCTTTTATTTTTATTCAGTCATTCATTACAGTTTACTAATATGGAAATAAAAAATATACAATAGAGATTATTTGTTTAACGGATTTGAGTTAGACCTATATCCACATGGTGAAGAGAAGGGGTTGTGGCCCAGATTATAATATGACTTGTATTTGGACATTTTATTAATACTCATGATTTGCTTTTATTATTTTATGATTGATGTCTACAAAACAATTTACATTTTTCGATTAAAAGACAAAAAAAAAATACGTTGGTATCCTTTGTGAATTTCCATAATTCCTCCCGGGTTGGAAGTTTTGGTGAAACTTTTTTCGTGTGTCTTTAAAGTATTGTTTTTTTTTGTGTTTTTGCTATTTCACGCGAAACTCGGTGTTATTGACAAGTCAGTAACTGTTGTCTTTTTTAACAAGAGAGAGAGAGAGAGAGAGAGAGAGAGAGAGAGAGAGAGAGAGAGAGAGAGAGAGAGAGAGAGAGAGACAATTCGTCGGTTATTTCTAATTACATTGAAACAATTGAGAGAGAGAGAGAGAGAGAGAGAGAGAGAGAGAGAGAGAGAGAGAGAGAGAGAGAGAGAGAGAGTGAGTTT
>NC_090747.1:89267972-89302972 GCF_036898095.1 Palaemon carinicauda
GAATACGGGAGATATTACAACTCTACCAAAGATAATTGGTGGAAAAGGTCTTGTTCCTCATGACAAAGCGGAAATTACAACACGTGATAATTGGTTCAGGGAAAACCCGGATGTGACAACTCTTCTTGCTGAACGAAACAGGGAAAATAATGCAGAGTTAGATACACTGTTTGATATGGCTCCAGATCCTAGGTCAAGAGGCCGGGCACGTAGGAAGAAGTAACATTTTCAGCAATGAAATGTATATTATATAATTTAATGTATAATTTTTATAGAATATATTGTCCTGACTTATTATTTACAGATTAAATAATTGTGACCCATATTACGTGTGTTTTTATTCCTAACCCCATCAGTAAGACCTTACCATTCGTGAGGGATAGGTGAAGCATGCACTCTCACATACCAGGGAATTATTAATTATTACTCGCAAGGAAAAGGTGGACGAAGTATTTTGAAAGTTTACTGAATGCCGAGGATAATAGGGAGGCAGATATAATTGCTGTTGCAGGTGTTGAGGCGCCGGTGATGGGAGATGAGAATGAGAGAGAGATTACAAGAGAGGAAGTGAGGAGAGCACTAGATGAAACGTGAGTAGGAAAAGCATCTGGTATGGATGGTGTGAGAGCTGAGATGTTGAAGGAAGGGGGTGTGACTGTACTTGAATGGTTGGTTTGATTGTTTAATGTGTGTTTGTTCCAACACGGGTACTTCCCTCGAACTACTTTCTTAGGAGTATCTGGGATCTCCTCCCAACCGACCAGAATTTTGTGTAGTTTCCCCTATCTTCGTTTTCTATAGTGGGTACCTCTGGCGGAGGAATACGCGCCATGAGGCGACCCGGGGTCAGAGAGCGTGCTCGCCCAGGTCTTGACCTCCAGTAAGTTTCTGGTCGTGTCGTGATAACATCTCGCCGCGCTCTCTTCACCCAGTGCGACCCTTTGTGTCACGCGGTACCCACATGTTTAATCCTTACCTTATCCTACTCTTTCCTCTGTGTCGACTGGTGCTTTAGTGTTTCGTTATGGAGCATCCCCGCCGTTGCCCTGGGCCTATGGCCGGTAAATCTTGTGGGGCCTTTCTCTCCAAGCTGGAGGTCAACCCCCACTCTTTGTGTTCTTCGTGTAGGGGCAATGTTTGTTTCCGAACAGCCACGTGTCCGTAGTGCAAATCCTGGAACAAGATCCAGTGGGTGCACTACGGCACGAAGAAGAAGAAAGCTACCAAGAGATCGCCGAAGAAGTCCAGCATTCCCTCGCCCCTAGCGTCACCCGATGCCTCTTTGGAGAGGGGTTCTCTACCGCCTTCCCCTACCCAGAGTAGGGGACAAGGTAAGTCCGTTGCGGGGGAAGCGGCCCATTGCCCTTCCCCAGGAGTCTGTGATGTCAGTTGGTGGGGATATTGTGTCGGTTCAGGCAAGTGGGGGGCCTGAGGGAGGGACGGGAGTGTGTTCGCGAGACGCGGTCCTGGTGCCAGCATGGCCCGTCTCTACCGACAATCCGATGTGGGGGAAGCCCGCTACGGCCTCTTCCCCCGCATCTTGGTTGTGTGTTTCAGGTACGACAGCGACCGAGGGAGACGCCGAGAAGGAAGGAGATTCACCGACTTCGGACCCCGTCGCATGGGCACCGCCGAGCACGCCCTTCAGGTCGCCCATGAGACTGGAGAAGGAGTTCGACACCTGGTTCGCCCGCAAGAAGGTGCCTCGGTCTCCCCGGCGCCAACGGCAACGCTCCCGCCCGTCTTCCTACAGCCTTCTTCGCCAGCGAACCAGCACTAAGATCCACCAGCAACTCAAGACACTTCGGACGACTCAGCAGATTCTCTTTCCTCCCAGTCATCGTTCTCCTCCTTTGCGTCGGACTCATTCTCCTCGAAGGACGAAGGCCCGAGGGACTCTAGAAGGAGACGGGAGAGGTCCCGCCAGGAGACGGTCCAGAACCTCCAGGAAAAAGCACAAGAGGAGCCGTTCGTCGAAAGGTGAATGGGTGCGAGTCACCATCCCCCATAGTCACCTCCTAAAAGCTACCGCCGGCCCGAGAACCTCTGGCTGGCTCCCTAGAGCTCTTTCGCCACCCTCGCAGAACGGCCTCTCCAGCAGACCCGATCATCGTCGGAGGCCGTCGCACCAGGTCTCGGTAGACAAGCATAAGTCCGCGAAGGTTCCAGCTCCATCCGCTCAGCGGAGAGACCCGCCCCTTCGGCCTGGCAGCTTTGTCCCGGCTTCCAGCCCTTCGACGGCGTTCCCTGAACGACATAGAGCCAGCCGGCTGGTACGGAAAAGCCAGCGGCTCCGTGGAACTCCGCAGGAGGGAGTAGACCCATGATGGCTACTCCCGTCCCAGCAGATCCGCCCGCTCAGCGGGTCGACCCGCTAATGGCTCGACACAAGAGGAAGATGCCTCCCCCTCACGCGGAACCCTCCGTCATCGACATGGCTGCTCATGCGGAGGATCAGATAGCCGAAGGCCTCGTAGAAGGGGGAGAATGCTCTACGGACAAAGTCTCCACCTACAGGAAGGTCTTGGCCCTCATCAGGCAGCACCATAGGTTGGATGAGCCTAAACCCTCGGCAGAACAAGCCTGGCTCTCCGGACTTAGCAGGCTGGTAGACAATCCAGTACAGTACAGCAGAAGCCTTCCCTGGCCCTTCCCCGGGCGAGGGACGTGAAGCTGGGTATGGACCACATAGATAGGTTCATAGCCAGCCAGGCGGACGCCCCCAGGATCCAGAGCGCCTCCAAACTCCTCCAGGGACTTAAAACGCAAAAACGCTTTTATCCCCCGGAGGGGCGCCGCGGAGGTCCCTGTACGGTTGAGCCAGTGATCGCCATTCTGAACCAACGAGCGGCTGAAGATAGGGCATCCTCCGCTCCGGTGTGTTTTTCCTCAGCGGAAACCTCCATGATGGAGGATATGGCCCTGGACCTGGTTTACGTGTCTTCGTGGTTGGACTGGTGGGCCTACACGGTGGGATTCCAGGCATCTCACGACCTCTCCATCCCCGAGAATCGGTCCTTGCTGAGGGAACTGATTAGTTCGGGTGGAAAAGCGCACAAGTTCCTCTCCTACCAGTCTCTCTCTCTCAAGCGGCCAACTGGGTCCTGCGGAAGAGGGACACAGTACTGAGCAAGCTGATTAGGAGGTTACCCGAGCGGGAGGCGAGGGCATTGAGGAACTGACCAGTGTGGGGCGAGGCAGTCTTCCCCCTGAAGGCAGTAGAGGAGACCATGGAAAGGGTCAGGAAGCTTAAAGAAGTGGGAGAGCCCAGACCCCCACCTGCAAGACGACCAGCCCACAGGAGACCCTCTTCAGACGTCCCTCGCCCATACCGTGTTTTGCCGGTCCAGCCGAGGAGGGACTCCCCGTTGGTGTCTTGGCACCAGGCCTCGCAGCCCTCCCGTAGGGGTAGTTCAGTCCCACAGTCGAACTTCGGACCAACCTATTCAAACTCCAGGAGAGGGCATTCCAGCCGCGCCTCTAGAAGGAGGTAGGAAGGGAGGCCCCCTACTCTTGCCGAAGCCTCAGGTAGGGGGATGCCTCAAACACTCTTGGCAAGCTTGGCGGGACCACGGAGCGGATCCGTGGACCGTAGCAGTGCTGAAGGAAGGGTACAGGTTGCCCTTCCTAGCGGAACCGGCCCCCTCTGATCCCGGACCAACAGGCGGAGTGGTTGGCGCCCAAGGACCCCTTAAGAAGAACAGCATTGCAGGAGGAAGTATCGGCTATGCTCGCCAAAGGGGTGGTAGAACCTGTCGGGAATCCCGGACCGGGGTTCTACAGCACGCTTCCTGGTGGAGAAAGCGACGGGGTTGGAGACCGTTCATAGATCTCTTGGCCATCAACAAGTTTGTGTGCAAGAGAAGGGGACTTCATGGACTTCATGATATCCATAGATCTCAAGGACGCCTACTTCCAGATCCCTGTCCACCCCTCCAGCAGGAAGGTTCCTAAGAGTAAAGTGGGTACCCAAGCGTTACAATTCAGAACCCTCTGCTTCGGACTGTCGACAGCCCCTCAGGTCTTCACGAGGGTCTTTGCAACAGTCTCAGCCTGGCCACACAAGCAGGGCATCCGCCTGATTCGGTACATAGACGACTGGTTGTTGCTTTCAGCCTCAGAGAGAGCACTGAGGGAGCAAGGCGCAAAGCTTATACGGTTCTGCGGTGTCTTGGGTATCACCATCAACCTGGAAAAGTCACAGCTGATACCCTCCACCAGGATGACCTACCTGGGGATGGTTCTAGACTCCCAGTTGGTGAGAGCCTTCCCCTTCTCGGAGAGGCTAGACAATCTGGATCACATACTCCGACCCTTCCTAACGGACCAGCCCAGGAGAGCCAAGGACTGGCAAAGATTGGTAGGCCACCTCGTGTCATTGGAGAAGTTGGTCCCCTTGGGGAGGCTCAAACTCAGGGGTGTTCAATGGAACCTGAAGGAGCTCTGGAACCAGGGGGGACTCCCCGCACAAGATAGACCCGGTGTTCCCGGAGACGAAGGAAGTTCTGAAGTGGTGGCACGACAGGACAAACACCCTCAAAGGAATGCCCCTCGCAATCGACCCTCCGGAGGTGCTGCTGTTCACGGACGCATCCAAGGAGGGTTGGGGAGCCCATGATCTCGACGAGTCAGCGAAAGGGAAATGGGACCTCGTAGAGAAGAGCCGTCACAAAAACATGCTAGAGCTGATGGCCATGCAAAGGGCATGCTGAGAATTCGTCCATCTTCTCCGGGAAAGCACCGTGGCTCTGATGTACGGCAATGCCACGGTGGTGGCCTACGTGAAGAAGCAAGGAGGACTGAAGTCGAAGGAGCTGTGCAGTCTCACAACGGAATTCCTGGAATGGGCGGAGGAGGAACAGATCAAAGTCACAGCCAGGTTCACTCTGGGAAAGAAGAACGTCCTAGCCGACGGCCTCAGCAGGGTGGGTCAAGTAGTAGGGTCGGAATGGTCCCTACACCCGAGTGGGGCCCGGACCGTCATCCTGAAGTGGGGCTCTCCAGTAATAGACCTCTTCGCCACGAGGCTAAACGCACAGCTCCCCGTGTTTTGTTCTGTGCCAGATCCAACAGCAGCGTTCGAGGACGCCTTTCAACATCCTTGGGACAATCTCCACGTATATGCCTTCCCCCCCTTCGGAATGCTCAGACAAGTTCTCAACAGAGTGAGGCGGGCGAACAACCTTTGGATGACTTTGGTAGCGCCCTGGTGGCCGGAGAGAGAATGGTTCGCGGACCTAAAAGAAATGGCACGCTTTCCGCCTTGGCCCCTTCCACACAGGCCAGACCTCCTCCGGCAACCACACTTCCAAAGGTTTCACGAAAACCCTCGGTCCCTCCGCCTACACGCATGGAGGTTATCGGGCGTCTCCTGAGGAGGGAAGGATATTCATCGAAGACCGCAACAAGCATGTCGGGTTACCTAAGACGGTCCTCGATCGCGTTATACCAGGCAAAATGGGTTACCTTTACTAAGTGGTGCACTGTGAAGAACATCAGGCCATTAGCGGCCTCCATTCACGAGATAGCCAACTTCCTGGTCTATCTGAGGGACGAAGTGGGCACGTCCATACCAGCCATCAAAGGAGTCCGGGCGGCGCTAGGCCAAGTCTTCCTCCTGAAAGGCATCGATCTAGGAGCGTCTAGACATATCTCTATGCTCATCAAGAGTTTCGAGCAGTGGGGTTCCCCCCAGCTCTAGGGTACCCCAGTGAGATGTGGCTAGAGTGCTGAAAGTGCTGTCAGAGCCTCCCTTTGAACCCCTCAAAGATATCCTGGACAAGGAGCTCACCCTCAAGACGGTCTTCCTGTTAGCCCTTGCGTCGGCGAAGAGGGTAAGTGAGATCCATGGGCTGTCATACGAGGTCTCACACTCGAAGGGTTGGCAAGAAGCAACTTTCAGGTTCTTACCTAACTTCGTAGCAAAGACTCAAAACCCAGCTTACTGGGACCCTAGGTTTGAAGGGTTCTCTGTGCCAGCGATTCCGCGTTCAGACAACCCGAGGGACTTGTTACTGTGCCCGGTCAGAGCGGTGCGTAAGTACCTAGAGAGAACTTCCAGACTTCGACCTGGGATCAAGAGTCTGTTCGTCTCCTCAGGTCTAGTAAAGAAGCCAGTCTCTAAGAACACGATCTGGCTACGGCAGGTAATCATGAGAGCCTACGACAGTTCGGGGGTCTCCCTTCCGGGAAACCCTAGACCCCATGATATTAGGGGCCTGAGTACTTCGTTGGCCTTCGAGAAGAACATGGCAGTGGGCCAGATCCTGAGGGCAGGCACTTGGTCAAGGCAGTCCACCTTTACAGCTCACTACCTAAAGGACTGTTCTAGAAAATCTTTGGACGGCTTCTCGCTTGGTCCCGTCATTTCTGCGCTTCAGAAGATTTAAAGGTGTAGTCCCGGGGAAGCCGTGGGCGGCAAGTCCAAGAGACACAGGTTCCTTCCTTACCTTTCCCTCCCTTATCACACTTCCCCTCCATGGCCCTTGATTCCTTCACCTTCCATGGGATACACTTTCAGTGAATGAATACGTCTCCGAGGACTTTTACAGATGTGAGTTACTTAAGATACTAAGATAGTTTTTTGCGTAGTTTTCCCTAGTTTCTTGTTTCTACTTTTGGGTCAGCAGAACCTAGCCTCCTATCTAGGTTCGTTTTTCCCTTTTCCAACGGTCTCTCGGTCCAGAAGGCCACTCCCACCTCCTAAAGTATAAGTCTCCTAAGAAAGTAGTTCGAGGTAAGTACTCCGTGTTGGAACAAATCACAAATCTTAAGTAATTTGTATTTTTCCTAACAGTACTTAATGGATTATGTGTTGATAACTAAAAGAATGTTTGGAAGATTGAAAGACGTGCACGTGTTTAGGGGAATGGCTAACGGTATGTCTGATCATTTTTTGGTGGAAGGAAAATTAGTCGTAGCAAAAGAGTGGGGGAATAGAGTAGGTAGATGTAAAAGGGAGCTAGTGAGGGTTGAAGAGCTAATAAAACCGGGGGTAAAAAGTAAATATCAGGAAAGGTTGAAAATGGCATATGATGAGGTGAGAGTAAGAGAAACTGGTAATTTAGAGGAGGAGTGGAAGTTGGTAAAAGAAAATTTTGTTGGGATTGCAAGAGATGTGTGTGGCAAGAAGGTTGTTGGAGGCAGCATGAGGAAGGGCAGTGAATGGTGGAATGAAGGAGTGAAGGTAAAAGTGGAAGAGAAAACGAGGGCTTTTGAAGAATGGCTGCAGAGTAATAGTATAGAGAAGTATGAAAAATATAGAGAGAAAAATGTGGAAGTAAAGCGCAAGGTACGTGAGGCAAAGAGGGCAGCTGACCTGAGGTGGGGTCAGGGATTGGGTCAGTCATATGAAGAGAATAAGAAGTAGTTTTGGAAAGAAGTGAAGAGATTAAGGAAGGCTGGCGCAAGAATTGAAGAGACAGTGAAAGATGGAAATGGAAGGTTGTTAAAAAGAGAGGAGGCAAGGAAAAGGTGGGCGGAATATTTTGAAAGTTTGCTGAATGTTGAGGATAATAGGGAGGCAGATATAATTGCTGTTCTAGGTATCAAGGTGCCAGTGATGGGAGATGAGAATGAGAGAGAGATTACAATAGAGGAAGTGAGGAGAGCACTAGATGAAACGAGAGTTGGAAAAGCATCTGGTATGGATGGTGTGAAAGCTGAGATGTTGAAGGAAGGGGGTGTGACTGTACTTGAATGGTTGGTGAGATTGTTTAATATGTGTTTTGTGTTGTCAATGGTACCAGTAGATTGGGTTTGTGCATGTATTGTACCACTATATAAGGGTAAGGGAGATGTGCATGAGTGTTGTAATTCAAGAGGTATTAGTTTGTTGAGTGTAGTTGGAAAAGTGTATGGTAGAGTAATGATTAATAGGATTAAGGATAAAACAGAGAATGCAATCTTGGAAGTACAGGTCAGAGAATGCAATCTTGGAAGTACAGGGTGGTTTTAGAAGAGGTAGGGGTTGTATGAATCAGATTTTTACAGTTAGGCAGATATGCGAGAAATATTTAGCAAAAGGTAAGGAGGTGTATGTTGCGTTTATGGAGCTGGAGAAAGCATATGATAGAGTTGATAGGGAAGAAATGTGGAATGTGATGAGGTTATATGGAGTTGGTGGAACGTTGTTGCCAGCAGTGAAAAGTTTCTACAAAGGTAGTAAAGCATGTGTTAGAATAGGAAATGAAGTGAGTGATTGGTTTCCGGTGAGAGTGGGGCTGAGACAGGGATGTGTGATGTCGCCGTGGTTGTTTAACTTGTATGTTGATGGAGTGGTGAGAGAGGTGAGTGCTCAAATGATGATTAAAACTGGTAGACGAGAATGACCTTGAATGGGAGGTAAATCAGTTGTTGTTTGCGGATGATACTGTACTGGTAGCAGACACAGAAGAGAAGCTTGACCGACTAGTGACAGAATTTGGAAGGGTGTGTGAGAGAAGGAAGTTGAGAGTTAATGTGGGTAAGAGTAAGGTTATGAGATGTACGAGAAGGGAAGGTGGTGCAAGGTTGAATGTCATGTTGAATGGAGAGTTACTTGAGGAGGTGGATCAGTTTAAGTACTTGGGGTCTGTTGTTGCAGCAAATGGTGGAGTGGAAGCAGATGTACGTCAGAGAGTGAATGAAGGTTGCAAAGTGTTGGGGGCAGTTAAGGGAGTAGTGAAAAATAGAGGTTTGGGCATGAATGTAAAGAGAGTTCTATATGAGAAAGTGATTGTACCAACTGTGATGTATGGATCGGAGTTGTGGGGAATGAAAGTGACGGAGAGACAGAAATTGAATGTGTTTGAGATGAAGTGCCTAAGGAGTATGGCTGGTGTATCTCGAGTAGATAGGGTTGGGAACGAAGTGGTGAGGGTGAGAACGGGTGTAAGAAATGAGTTAGCCGCTAGAGTAGATATGAATGTGTTGAGGTGGTTTGGCCATGTTGAGAGAATGGAAAATGGCTGTCTGCTAAAGAAGGTGATGAATGCAAGAGTTGATGGGAGAAGTACAAGAGGAAGGCCAAGGTTTGGGTGGATGGATGGTGTGAAGAAAGCTCTGGGTGATAGGAGGATAGATGTGAGAGAGGCAAGAGAGCGTGCTAGAAATAGGAATGAATGGCGAGCGATTGTGACGCAGTTCCGGTAGGCCCTGCTGCTTCCTTCGGTGCCTTAGATGACCGCGGAGGTAGCAGCAGTAGGGGATTCAGCATCATGAAGCTTCATCTGTGGTGGATAATGTGGGAGGTTGGGCTGTGGCACCCTAGCAGTACCAGCTGAACTCGGTTGAGTCCCTGGTTAGGCTGGAGGAACGTAGAGAGTAGAGGTCCCCTTTTTTGTATTGTTTCATTTGTTGATGTCGGCTACCCCCAAAATTGGGGGAAGTGCCTTTGGTATATGTATGTATGTACTTACCTCGAACTACTTTCGGGTTATGGCCCACCCATCCTGGCCCCGAGTGCCTTACAGGACTTTTGGAACCTTATCTATCATAAGCTTACTGGAGGTTGAGACTTGGGCGAGCACTAAACAAAATTCTGGTTGGTTGGGAGGAGATCCCAGATACTCCTAAGAAAGTAGTTCGAATTAAGTACTGTTAGGAAAAATACAAATTACTTAAAATTTGTGATTTTTTGTTGTCAATGGTACCAGTAGACTGGGTTTGTGCGTGTATTGTACCACTATACAAGGGTAAGGGAGATGTGTATGAGTGTTTTAATTCAAGGGATATTAGTTTGTTGAGTGTACAGTAGTTGGAAAAGTGTATGGTAGAGTGCTGATTAATAGGATTAAGGATAAAATAGAGAATGAAATCTTAGAAGTACACGGTGGTTTTAGAAGAGGTAGGGGGTTGTATGAATCAGATTTTTAGTTAGGCAGATGTGCGAGAAATATTTAGCAAAAGGTAAGGATGTGTATGTTGCATTTATTGATCTGGAGAAAGCATATGATAAGAGTTGATAGGGAAGAAATGTGGAATGTGATGAGGTTATATGGAGTTGGTGGAAGGTTGTTGCAAGCAGTGAAAAGTTTCTACAAAGGTAGTAAAGCATGTGTTAGAATAGGAAATGAAGTGAGTGATTGGTTTCCGGTGAGAGTGGGCCTGAGACAGGGATGTGTGGTGTCGCTGTGGTTGTTTAACTTGTATGTGCTCGAGTGCTTGGACTAGGATTGAAACTGGTAGACGAGAATGACCATGAATGGGAGGTAAATCAGTTGTTGTTTGCGGATGATACTGTACTGGTTGCAGACACGGAAGAGAAGCTTGGCCAATTAGTGACAGAATTTGGAAGGGGGTGTGAAAGAAGGAAGTTGAGAGTTAATGTGGGTAAGAGTAAGGTTATGAGATGTACGAGAAGGGAAGGTGGTGCAAGGTTGAATGTCATGTTGAAAGGAGAGTTACTTGAGGAGGTGGATCAGTTCAAGTACTTGGGGTCTGTTGTTGCAGCAAATGGTGGAGTGGAAGCAGATGTACATCAGAGAGTGAATGAAGGTTGCAAAGTGTTGGGGGCAGTTAAGGGAGTAGTAAAAAATAGAGGGTTGGGCATGAATGTAAAGAGAGTTCTGTATGAGAAAGTGATTGTACCAACTGTGATGTATGGATCGGAGTTGTGGGGAATGAAAGTAACAGTGAGACAGAAATTGAATGTGTCTAAGGAGTATGGCTGGTGTATCTCGATTAGATAGGGTTAGGAACGAAGTAGTGAGGGTGAGAACCGGTGTAAGAAATGAGTTAGCAGCTAGAGTGGATATGAATGTGTTGAGGTGGCTTGGCCATGTTGAGAGAATGGAAAATGGCTGTGTGCTAAAGAAGGTGATGAATGCAAGAGTTGATGGGATAAGTACAAGAGGAAGGCCAAGATTTGGATGGATGGATGAAGTGAAGGAAGCTCTGGGTGATAGGAGGGCAGATGTGAGAGAGGCAAGAGAGCGTGCTAGAAATAGGAATGAATGGCGAGCGACTGTGACGCAGTTCCGGTAGGCCCTGCTGCTTCCTACGGTACCTTAGATGACCGCGGAGGTAGCAGCAGTAGGGGAGTCAGCATTATGAAGCTTCATCGGTGGTGGATAATGTGGGAGGTTGGGCTGTGCCACCCTAGCAGTACCAGCCGAACTCGGTTGAGTCCCTTGTCAGGCTGGGAGGAACATAGAGAGGAGACGTCCCCTTTTTTGTTTCATTTGTTTGATGTCGGCTACCCCCCAAAATTAGGGGAAGTACCTTGGTATATATATGTATGTGTACTTGCTAAGCTACAACCCTAGTTATAAAAGCAGAATACTATAAGTCCGAGGGCTCCAACAGGGAAAATAGCCCAGTGAGGAAAGGAAATTGAAAGTAATTAACTAGTGAAATATGATATTTTAAGAACAACATGAAAACGAATCTTTCACACAAACTATAAAAACTTTAAAATAACAAGAGGAAGAGAAATAAGATAGAATAGTGTGCCCGATTGTACCCTCAAGTAAGAGAACTCTACCCCAAGACAGTGGAAGACCATGGTACAGAGGCTAAGCCACTACCCCAAGACTAGAGAATAATGGTTTGATTTTGGAGTGTCCTAGGAGAGCTGCTTAACCTAGCTAAATTGTCTCTTCTACCCTTACCAAGAGGAAAGTAGCCACAGAACAATTATTGCAGTAGTTAACTCCATAAGGGAGGAACAGTTGTTTGGTAATCTTAGTGTTGTCAGGTGTATGAGGACAGAGGAGAATATGTAAGGAATAGGACAGACTATTCAGTGTATATGTAGGCAAAAGGAAAATGAGCCGTAACCAGAGAGAAGGATCCAATGTAATACTGTCTGACCAGTCAAAGGACCCAATAACTCTAGCGGTAGTATCTCAACGGGTGGCTGGTGCCCTGGCCAACCTACTACCTAAGTTGAACAATTTCTGCGATATTAATGACTAGGTGTGTAGACGGAGTTACATATTTGGAATGAGTGACTTAAATGTCAAAGTGTGCGCTGAAGGTAGAAGGTGTCATTGGGAAGTACAGTATGGCATACTAGGTGAAAAGGAGAGCGGCGAGAGACTGACAGAGGTGTGTTGAACAAGAGCTGGTGATAAATAGTAAGATTTTCAAGAGCTTCAAGGGTCATCATCAGATCTTTGGATGCTCTGGTTTTGTTGAGCAATCTTCTCACCAGACTAAACGGGGAATAGCTTACACGTCGATGTTGTCCCATCATTGTTGAAATGCATCTTGCCATTGAGCCAGAGGGTCCCGGGACTGGAAAACAGTACAACGGAAGCTTGCTGTTCGGAGATGTTGCAAACAGGTCACAGTCGGGGGAACCCCACTAAGTCAAGACTTTGTTGGCTATATGACAGTTCAAAGACCATTCGAAGCCTACTATCTGAGTCCGCTCTGCTCAGATTGTCCGCGAGCACGCTCCTCTCCTTTGTCAGGAATGAATCGAGCTGATAAGACACCCCAAATGACCTTCTGACCATTTGAGGATCTTTACTGCAAGATAGCATAGAGGCTGCAAAAAGGTACCGCCCTGTTTGTTTATGTAAGCCACTACTGTGGTATTGTCGCTCATCAACACTACAGTGACCTGCCATCAAGTATTGGAACTGATGAAGCTGCTCTCATCTCTAGAAGATCTATGTGCTGGTACCTTTCCGACTCTGACCAAAGGCCGGAGATCGTATGGTCCAGCAGGTGAGGAGGCTCCCACCCTTCCTTTGATGCATCAAATCCAGAGGAGGGAACGAGAAGATTCTGGCCCCTTCAAAGGTTTACATCTTCCCTCCATCAAATCCATCACATGATTCTGAGTCATAGGAACTCGGGTGTCTGGTGGACCGGAGTGTTGGTTCCACACAGACTTCAGCTGCCACGGCAGGGATCTTATCCTGAGGCGGCCGTTTGGAACAAGACAGATGAGAGAGCTTGGATAGCTTAACAGACTCAACCAACGAGAGGCTGGCAGAACTTCTTTCCTGGGGAAGGGTGCGGTCACTTCTTTCAGTCTGTGTACTCTTTCGTTTGATGGGAAGACTTTCTCTTGGATAGTGCCTATGATTATACCGAGGTATAGTGGTCTCTGTGAAGGTTGCAGTAATGACTTCTCATGATTTATCAGAACCCCTAGGTCCTAAAAAAACTTGAGAAGCATGTCCCGGTGACGAAGAAGGGTCATCTCCGAGTCTGCTAGGACCAGCCAGTCGTCTAAATATCCGAGTACATGGATGCCGTTCCTGTAAGCCCAAGATGACACTAGGGCGAATAATCTGCTGAATACCTGAGGAGCTCTCGCGAGACCGAAGCATAGAACCTTGAACTGGTATGTCTTTTGCTCGTGTATGAATCTCATACTTCCTTGAAGACTGATAGTTTGGGATCTGGAAGTATGCATCCTTCAAATCAAGTATGCACATGAAGACCCTTGGACGAACCGCTTGGATGACCGTGTCTGCCGTCTGCATTTTGAACCGAGTCTCTTGAACAAACTTGTTCAGAGGGGAGAGATCGATGACTGGTCTCCAGCCTCCAGTCGTCTTTTTCACCAGAAAAATTTGACTGTAGAAGCCTGAGGAACTGTCCGCAACCTCTTGGAGAGCACCCTTCTGCAGCATGGTCTGGACTTTGCAGATCCCTTTGCATAGAAGTTTAGATGAACCGGATCCCGAATCAGAGGAGGGAGAGATGTGATACCCTAGGGCGATCACTTCGACCGTACAGGGATCTGCCCCGTGGAGTTGCCACCTCTGCCAGCGGTGCTGTAGGCATCCTCCCACAGGTGGCAGGTGATGAGGAATGCCATTCCTACTGGGAGGGACCACCTCGGCCACCTCCCTTTCCTCCCTTCTTTCCTCTGATGGACTTGGACCCCTTCTGTCCTTTGGATGGAAAGGGCCACTTTGACACTTTAGAGGGTCCAGAAGACCTAGAAGTTGACTGGTGAGTAGAGGAAGGTGCTTGCTGAGGCCGTGAAGACTGGGAAGATCTACCATAGGTCCTCGATGTCATGGCCCTACAGAGGAGAGAATCGTTTGACAATTTCCTCCATCCCTCAGCAACCCCTCTCTATCTTGTCCAGAATGAAGAGAGATGAACCGTCGATGATGGAATTCCTCAACCGTGAGACTTCCACTTTTGGCACCTGTTTGTGGAACCTACCTATGACGGTATTCCTTCTCTTGAGAATGGCGTTTGCCCACAGGTTGACAACATGGTGCGATAGGAACTCGAGAGTCCGGGTACCTGACAACAGGAAAGACTCCATATTCTTCCTGGCTGACTCTTTTGAAAGATTGTGGGAGCGAACCAAGAAACCTAAGGATCACAGCCATAGATTGAGCCACGAAGCAGCCTGCCTGGCGTACTTCGCGCCTCTTTTTATGTTCAGGAGCTCAACTGCGTACAGAAGGGTCAAGGGTCATGGTGGAATTGGACACTTTTGGCAGATTCTCATCTTCCGAGTATAAGGGGTCGTCCACCGCCAAGGTCGCCTCCAGAGCCTGGGGTAGGTGAGGGACGTCGACAGAATCACTGGGAGGACCCGCCACAGGGGACCGTCTGTGTGCAATCAGCCATTATTGCTTCCAGTGCCACAGCGTTCTTAGGTTTTGTCTTCGTGTCCTTCAATTCTCTACACACAGGAAATTATTCCTCTGCGGTCTTAGGAGGGGAAACCTGTGAGGTCTATGAGGCACTTGAAGAAGCCTTGGCTGTAAGAGCTGAAGGCTCCTCCTCTGGAGGCGGTACAGAAACCGGACGTTGGTCTGGGGGCACTACCTCATTTTTTTGAGGGTTGAAGGGATGGATCGCAATCTCCCTGGGCGAGCCTATGTCCCTACTCAGTCCTAGGATGGATGATATCGGCATGAAGTGGTGTTACACCTCTCATCCTTCTCTTCTGCTTCTTAGTGATGACCTCCTTTACCTTAACTGGCATAAAAAGTAAGTTGGTCATATAGGGATCACAAGGAATAGGACCTTCAGCACGCGACTGGGGTAGAGGTGATCTGTGCGCTCTGTCTGCCGTTAACTTTCTTCTAGGGTCCCGACTCCCAACTGACGAACCCGATGAGGGTTCCAGGGGGATCCTAGGGGTAGCTTTGACTGAGCCAGTCGGAGGTTGTGACTGCGTAGGAGCCACATTCAGTCTTCAGGAGGGTGGTCATGAAAGTGTTAACCCATGGAGGAAGCTCTGAACTTCTAGTTAAACCCTGGTTTTCCCTAGAAGAGTGTTCTTTGGGCGGAACTCTAGAAGGACGCTCAAGTCGACAGAGGTGATAACCTCTGAGGCCGAGGAACACGTTCCTTCAGGCGTGAAGGAAGGTCTGAACTTATAAGACCGTTCGCGAACCTATTAGGGGGCTCCTTGAACCTTTCTGGGAAGGGGTGTCGGTCTTCTGATGGAGGTGGAAGATGCAGAGGGACAAGGCGAAGTTGTTGGTACCGCACTTGCTCATGGTTCATACACATCTGCTTGTGAATCGCTCGCAAAATCGCTCGATTCATGCACAAAATCGATAGTGCCAACACGAGTCAACCGACACGATTTACGAGCAGAAGTGCTCGCACTAGGAGCCACAAAGGAAGAGGAAGGTCTATCGCCTTCCTGCTGCCCCAGAGAAGCACTTACGTCCGACGAAGTCAGCAGAGAAGGCCGAATAGTAGGGACTCTCTAGATGGAAAACGCGTCACAGCGGGACGCGCTTCCAAGTATCGCATAGGCGAACGCTTTCCTATAACTCCCCAAGCGGTAAAAGGTACTGGGGGTTTAGCTGATGCATGTTACAGGAATGGTTATTCTCATCTTCAGGTCTGGTCCGAGGTCGTTTGGAAGGTCTGGTTGAGGGGCTACGTGCTGATGGACAGTGTGTACGCCTACCTCTACCTCTAGATGAGGAACGTCTATACCTTGATCACAAACATGCAGTTCGTGTTCATGAACGAGAGCGTCTAGTTCTCGTTAGAGAACGGCATGGATGTCGCGAATGCTTAACTCGCGAACGTGAGCATCGGTCTCGCAATCGAGAACATTGTTCTCGTGAACGGTAACCTCGCGAGGGTGAACGCTGCCCTCGTGAACAGGAGCGTTGTCCTCGCGAGCGCCGTCCTCGTGATCTAGAGCACAGAGATCTAGAACGTGAGCATCTGGACCTCAGTCAAGGCTGCTCCTGATCGTACAACGCGATTGCGAGACTCGTCCTAGTGAAGAGGAACGCCTCCGATGAGAGCATCGAGACCTGCAGTCTCGTGAGCGTGAGGCTGTAAAGAGTGATTGCCTACTAGAAGAAGAGCGCTCGGATCGTGATGACCTACGATCCAGAAGATCTTCCGATCATCGCGAACGGCGATCAGGGAGAGAGTCCAGAAGGGCGAGGTGATGGCGATGCGGAAAAACAAAGGGTTGAAAGTTAGGGGACGACGAGGTCCCAGCACGAAGAGTTCGTTGTCAGCAGGGGGCCGTTGGAGAGGGCAACGCGAGCGATCACCTCGTCCACGCGTGGAAGGGCTAGAAGGTGACAGGTAGACGTGGCACAGGTCGGTCTCCAAGGACGACATGAAGGTCCCGCATGCCGCACCATCACGCCCTGGTCAGGTTTGCATGATGAACGCAATCGCATGAGAATAGATGCACACCTGAAAAGGAAAAGCAAAATTGAAAAAGTCCAATGACAGTCAGGAGGAGAGCGAACACGTCTGATCTCTACCGAGCCAAAAGAAAAAGTGACGGCGCTCACTGATGTGAGAGTATATATAGAGGCAGCTGGGTACCCACCCCAGCTACCCTCAGCCTACCCGCTCAAGCGGTTAGGCAGGGCTGCCACCTCACAATAAAAATCTAATGGCTACCTCCAACTGCCGCTGAAACATAATCCTCATAAATAATGGAAGGTTTGTTAGTATGGGAACAAAAAGAAAAAATAACCAACACCACATTTTGGGTATGATCAGAAAGTAATATTACACAAAAATACAGCATGATACATTTCTGACTTTACTTTTATTTAGAAAAATAAGTTTGCTGTAAAGAGCTGAAATGCATAACCACTACTTACAGCAACAGGCATACACATTACATATGTGACAGGACAATGTGTATTAACAAATTATTACTTTACTAACTTTTTATAATTCTTTTCTACCTAGGTCTTCTGATAAAGTGTTTGCTTTTATATCTTATGATTTATGTGGCCTAGCCCGGACAAATTTTTCTCTCTCTTTCATACTTATCTGCACTATTACTCTGCAGCCATTCTTCAAATGTCCTATTTTTCTCTTCCACTTTTATCTTTGCTCCTTCATCCCACCATTCACTACCCTTCCTAATGCTACCTCCAACAATCCTCTTGCCACACGCACAACTTGCAATCCCAACCAAAGATCTGAAATATGATTTGTTGTAAAAACTCCTAGGAGGATGGCAAAGGGAAACATGCAGTTATAGCCTTATCAGTGCAAACTGTAACTGCTACAAGAAAGACTTCCATGAAAGGAAGCATGTGTAATTTTTATGTTCCTATGTATATACAAACCTTTCATCATTTAAAATAGAGAATGTCTTCAGAGGAGCTAGAACGGCCAATAAAATTGTTAAGGATTTAGTTAATGACAAGTGACGAGCACGGGCGAGTAGTGTGTCCACCTACCTGTAAAAGGCTCCTCACTTTTGTCTCCAGCCAAAATAAGTACAGTAAAGCCTCACAACACGAAATTAACTGGTTCCGTAATGGCTTTCGTAAAGTGATTTTTTAGTCTTGTGAGTCACCTTTTACATGTAAATAGCCCAATTTGTTCCAGACCCTACAAAAACACCACATTAAATGATTATAAAAAGAATACACTCCACTAAACAGTATTAAATGTATGAAAAGTACTGTATTTTGATAATTTTATAATTAATCAGCCATTGGTAACCTGTAAAAGAGATGTTTCATCAGAGCAAACAGTAAAAATACATTACCAAAAATGTGGAACCTTACCTTTGGAGTGAGGCAATGTGCGAGAGTGAAGTGCGGGGAGGTAGAGGAGGATGAAAAACGGCGGAAAACGTAACAAGTGGCAGAAAACGTAAACACTTAATTTTAGGAAACACATTTACAATTGGCAGGAAATATTAACACTTAACTTTACAATAAACTTGAAAATAAAATTTCTTTTTATTTTTCTTTTTCTATTTTTTTTTTACTTCACGTTTTGTATTTTCTAAATTTAATTACACATCGTATTTTTTTCATCACCGCCACTTTTCTTTAGTTTTTTAGCTGGCGCTTGGTCTGCTGCTACCGAAGGCCTCTTTTTAAAATAATCGTACAAAAAAGCTTGTTTCTGCGTGCTTCTTAAAATTTTCCTGAAATGAATCGGGCAAACTTCATTACAGTACTCAAGCGCACGACCTGTAAGAAGTTTTTAGGTGTGTCTTTTCTAAGAGAGGCATCATTTTAAAGAAGCCATCTAGACCCTCCTTAATTTCTGCCGTTGTCAGTGGATCATCCTCCTCCCCCACGCTGTAATCTTCCTGAACGACGTTCACTCGCATGGCCTCCAACTCCTTCAGGCCATCCGTCATAAGTTCCTCTTGGTGCTCCTCATTACGCTCATCAATGTTGGCTAATCAACTTCCAGATCCATAGACTTCCAGAGTGTAACGATCTTGGCAACTCCAGATTGAGCAATAGGTTCAGGATCGCCAACATTTTCAGAATCGGCTTCAGCTTGGTCTGCATGGAAGCCCTCGAAATCTCGTGCGTAGACGGCATTCGGCCACAGCTTCTTCCAAGCAGAGTTCAAGGTGCGCCTCGAAACTTCCTGCCAAGCCTTATCGATGATTTTGAGGCATACGACAATATCAAAATGCTCCTTCCAAAATTGACGAAGGGTGAGATTTATGCACTCAATGATTTTGAAACATATCTTGAAGAGATATTTCGAATAAAGCTTCTTAAAATTTGAAATCACTTGCTGGTCCATGGGCTGGAGGAGAGGGGTGGTGTTCGGTGGAAGATAAAAAACCTTGATGAAGGAATATTCTGCAACAATATCTTCTTCGGGGGCAGGAGGGTGAGCAGGGGCATTATCAACCACCAGCAGGCACTTCATAGTGAGGCGCTCCTCTTCCAAATACTTTTTCACAATCGGGCCAAAACAAATATTTATCCACTCGATGAACAATTGTCTTGTTACCCATGCTTTTCCATTAGCCCTCCACGGCACGTTTAGATTTTTCTTAGCGACTTTGTGGGTCTTGAAGGCTCAAGGAGTATCGGAGTGATACAACAGCAGGGGCACCTTGCAATCCCCACCGGCATTTGCACAGAGTGCAAGGGTAAGCCTGTCTTTCATAGGCTTACGCCCCGGTAGCCTCTCTTCTGCCATGATATACGTTCGACGAGGCATTTTTTTTTCCAAAAAAAGCCGTTTCATTGCAATTGAAGACTTGCTTGGGACTGTAGCCTTCCCAGACAGACAACTTGTTGAACTTTTTAACAAAGGCATCGGCCGCTTTCGTGTCCGAGCTTGCAGCCTCCCCATGATGCACCACCGAATGAATGCCTGAGCGTCTCTTAAATTTTTCAAACCACCCACGAGAAGCCTTGAACTCTGGGGGTTCCTGCTTCGATATTCCTTCTCCTGTGTCTGCTACGGCCTGAGCATGCACAAGATCACCGAAAATGGCGCTGACTTTCTGGCAGATTATCGCTTCAGTAAGTGTCTCCAGCCATTTCTTTGTCCTTTATCCAGACAAGCATCAGTCTCTCCATCTCATCGTGGCTCCTCTTGCTGAAGAAAACAGTCATGCCCTTAGAAGGTGTTGCTGCTTTGATAGCTTCCTTCTGCTTAAGGAACGTTCTTATCGTAGACGGATTTCGGTGATATTCCTTCGCGAGCACACTTGACCGGATGCCAGCCTCGTATTTCTTGATTATTTCCATCTTCATCTCCATGGAAAGCGTCTTCCTCTTCTTTCCCTTGACATCAGCAACTTTCTTGAGACCCATGGCTAATGATGCAACGTATACTGTATTGTACAATTGTTACGAAAGCGAAATCACAATCAGTAAGTCAATGCGTACGATACCACTGCCGAAACGAAAAGTCAGGAATGCCAATGCGTACATGCATGATGGGATACAGTACAGATGCTGACCAATAGGAGACCAGGATCTCATGGTGGTAACTAGCATCCGAGTAGGGAGATAACCAATGGGAGTGTAGGAGGATGGTTGCGAGTTTACGGGCTGGCGGAGCACGAATTTTAAAATCAGTCTCGGAGATGGTCAAGCTCTCGCACCGTACCTCCTTTCGTTGTCCGAAACATTTTTTGTAATGAGTCGTAAAATTCAGAGTATGCTTCAGGTGCAGGGAGAATTGGGATCTACATTAAGGAGTTTTTCATATTTTGTGGAGTGTTAGGTGATTATCACACTCCAACATGTGCTGGAAGCTCTTTTTTGCAGACCGCCAACAACGAGTGACCTTTGACTTTAAGTATTGCAGGTAGGCCCTCAATGTCTTTTTGAAGAAGCGGATAGCTACGGCTACTTCTCCACAGCAACCATAGTGCCAGTACCCCAATGGTGACACCAGTGATTTAGTGGTGATTTTAAAAACAGAGGTGTCAGTGACCAATATACCAATGACCCCAGTGGCAACCCCCTGTATGTAGTGCTCCTTAAGCGTCGATCACTATACCACTGACCCCAGTGGTGATCCCTGTATGTAGTGCTCCTTAAGTGTCACTCTTGCCATCAGCCGTGGCCTGTGCCTCTGACCGGGACCCAAGGCTCCCTTCTCATCTGTGGCCGCAGCCCGTGTTTGTGTTAAGTGTGTCAGCGAGTGTGCCACATGAGGACCCGGGTGGTTCCCGGCTGTGCCCCAGTCCTGTGAATCTGATTTCTCTGGTAGAGGTGCACAACCCTGTGTCCATCTGTCAGAATGTGTTGGAAGAGCATGGGCTCTCTTCTCCACCTTTCCTACCCGGATGGTGAACGCTGCTAAACTTTTCTAAGCAATAGGGCATACTTTTCTATCTGTTCTATCTGGGATATTTTCCCTTTTAGACCCCTTAGGCTTATAGCATCCTGCTTTTCCAACTAAGGTTGTAGCTTAGCTAGTTATTATAATAATAATGGGTCCTGTTCTACCCCATATTGATAAAAGGATACCCATCAATGATCTGATCACTAAGACTTCAACTTCTCTGCATGCAGAATCGGATTAAACCAGTAAGCGGACGAGCGATTTGCTCCCCAGGATTCCCCTGGCTACCCAGGATCCAGATGGGACAAAGGAGCATGGCCCTGTGTACCCCTTCTGTCTGCCATGTGTTGGAAGACCTTGGAAGTACTCCTTCACCTTTCTTTCTTGTACAGTGGACTCTACTCCCTTCACTGAACGGGGTACTTCTGTATCCTGTGTCAAGGAGAGGGCACGGTGTCTTGGTGGAAAAACTAGTGGTTTCCTTGGGAGAGATTCATTGCCTTTGGTTGCCTGGACTTTGACTTCCCTGCTTGCAGGTGTCTGGAGGAACAAATTCGTTTCCTTCTTTTTCCTCCCCCTAACATTTCTGATTCTGACACTTCTTCCAAGAGAAAGATGAATAAGCTGAAAAAATACAGTCGTAGTTGTAAGTCTTGACACCATCACTTTTCCTTTTGGGGAGTGGACAAACCTCGGGTGATCCCCCACCCCATGGGGGGAGGGGATTACAGCCTGTGCCAAAGCATAAAGGGGCCAATGCATGGGGCTGGGACAGTGGCTCAGTGTTACAGCCAAAGGGCTTTGACCCAGGTTCCCTTGCCTACCCAGTAGCCAGGTAAGAGATGCATGACCTCAGGCAGGCACTTGTACTGTACACCTGTTGGCCACTTGTTACAGAGCCATTTACCCATTTGAGGCATATTTTTCAACAGATAAGAGAGCAACTGTTTTGATCTTTTGCAAATGATACCCTATGTAATCCTATCACCTGGATACTATATGCTAATCATGGGTTATAAATACCATATTTTCCTTGTTGTTTAGCTCTTATCACTAACCTCAAGTCACAGAGTGACATATTTGCACTAATTTTTTTATAAGGTTTATGGAGAATTTTAGCAAGAATTTTACTGAGTAAGAGCTAAAATGAAACACACATGCTTTGTTTATTTTTACAACTGGAACAAGCAAATATACCGGTAATAACACTTCAGGGCTCAAATAAGTCCTAACAACAATAAATACCAAGAGATTTTTTTCTTGTTAAAAATTGTTAAAATGGAGGAATGATGAGGTATGACTGTACATTATTTACTTGTGTTTTAGACAATACCAATCAGTAATTAAACATATTCGATGAGGGTTCTATGATATACAATTTTCTTGTAACGTACATTAAAAAAATTTTGGAATACGGTACACTACTGTATATTGTCAAGTATACATCATACATACATATACTAAGGCACTTCCCCCAATTTTGGGGGGTAGCCGACATCAAACAAATGAAAAAAAAAAAAAAAAAGGGGACCTCTCCTCTCTACGTTCCTCCCAGCCTGACAAGGGACTCAACCGAGTTCGGCTGGTACTGCTAGGGTGCCACAGCCCACCCTCCCCCGTTATCCACCTCAAATGAAGCTTCATAATGCTGAATCCCCTACTGCTGCTACCTCCGCGATCATCTAAGGCACCGGAGGAAGCAGCAGGGCCTACCGGAACTGCGTCACAATTGCTCGCCGTTCATTCCTATTTCTAGCACGCTCTCTTGCCTCTCTCACATCTATCCTCCTATCACCCAGAGCTTTCTTCACTCCATCCATCCACCCAAACCTTGGCCTTCTGCTTGTACTTCTCCCATCAAATCTTGCATTCATCACCTTTAGCAGACAGCCATTTTCCACTCTCTCAACATGTCCAAGCCACCTCAACACATTTATATCCACTCTAGCTGCTAACTCATTTCTTACACCCATTCTCACCCTCACCACTTTGTTCCTAACCCTATCTACTTGAGATACACCAGCCATACTCCTTAGACACTTCATCTCAAACACATTCAATTTCTGTCTCTCCGTCACTTTCATTCCCCACAACTCCGATCCATACAACATAGTTGGTACAATCACTTTCTCATATAGAACTCTCTTTACATTCATGCCCAACCCTCTACTTTTTACTACTCCCTTAACTGCCCCTAACACTATGCACCCTTCATTCACTCTCTGATGTACATCTGCTTCCACTCCACCATTTGCTGCAACAATAGATCCCAAGTACTTGAACTGATCCACCTCCTCAAGTAACTCTCCATTCAACATGACATTCAACCTTGCACCACCTTCCCTTCTTGTACATCTCATAACCTTACTCTTACCCACATTAACTCTCAACTTCCTTCTCTCACACACCCTTCCATATTCTGTCACTAATCGGCCAAGCTTTTCCTCCGCGTCTGCAACCAGTACAGTATCATCCGCAAACAGCAACTGATTTACCTCCCATTCATGGTCATTCTCGTTTACCAGTTTTAATCCTCATCCGAGCACTCGAGCATTCACCTCTCTCACCACTCCAACATACAAGTTAAACAACCACGGCGACATCACGCATCCCTGTCTCAGGCCCACTCTCCCTGGAAACCAATTGCTCACTTCATTTCCTATCCTAACACATGCTTTACTACCTTTGTAGAAACTTTTCACTGCTTGCAACAACCTTCCACCAACTCCATATAACCTCATCACATTCCACATTGCTTCCCTATCAACTCTATCATACGCTTTCTCCAGATCCATAAACGCAACATACACCTCCTTACCTTTTGCTAAATATTTCTTGCATATCTGCCTAACTGTAAAAATCTGATTCATACAACCCCTACCTCTTCTAAAACCACCCTGTACTTCTAAGATTGCATTCTCTGTTTTATCCTTAATCCTATCAATCAGTACTCTACCATACACTTTTCCAACTACACTCAACAAACTAATACCTCTTGAATTACAACACTCATGCACATCTCCCTTACCCTTATTTAGTGGTACAATACACGCACAAACCCAATCTACTGGTACCATTGACAACACAAAACACATATTAAATAATCTCACTAACCATTCAAGTACAGTCACCCCCCCCCCCCCCTCCTTCAACATCTCAGCTCTCACACCATCCATACCAGATGCTTTTCCTACCCTCGTTTCATCTAGTGCTCTCCTCACTTCCACTATTGTAATCTCTCTCATTCTCATCTCCCATCACCGGCACCTCAACACCTGCAAAAGCAATTATATCTGCCTCCCTATTATCCTCAACATTCGGTAAATTCAAAATATTCCGCCCACCTTTTCCTTGCCTCCTCTCCTTTTAACAACCTTCCATTTCCATCTTTCACTGTCTCTTTCACAGTATACATAAATTGTACAAAATGACAATCTTATAGATAATAAAATAAAGTACTGTACTTAAGAAGTCTGTACAAAAATATATATTTCCTGTGTGCAATAAATGACCCTGAAAATATGTACTGTATGTTTCAATATTATGTATTGCTTCAGTAGATGAAAATAAAAGAAAAATATAGAATTTAGGGTAGTTTATTAAGCTCGCTTCATTTCAAATGGTTCTACTCCATCCTCTGTAAGTGTTAGAGCCCAGAAGTCATTTCATCAGTACTTTAAAGAGAAGAAAATTATATCAAATATGGCACTGTATCCTGTAGTGGAACAACAGATATGCAGCAAATGCAACATTCATAAAAAAAATATGCTTGACTTTTAATTTAATCATATTCACTGTGATATGGATAAGCTTTTGATTTATTACTAAGAGTTTTTTTTTATCAGAAAACTTCAGTTGATGATTCACTACTATAAAATACAATAAAAAAAACCTTAATGGATATCATCACCAAGCTTATATTTGTTTATTTTATATTACAAGCTTCTTATAAACAGATTCTCCTTGATGCATTAGTCTGGTTAATACCGTAGGGCTAATAGTATTTTCTTGTATGTTTTGAATTTTAGTAGGTTTACTAAGGAGAGGCTGTTGGTTGACTTACTTATGTTGGACGACTTACTTATAATGCATCTATTAATTTTACTTACTGTAAATTCAAACTCGAGTGATTCTAGGTCTCCATTTGTGACAGGGATCTTACATAAGATTTCGTTAATGCCATCTTCTATAGCATCGACCAATATAGGCTTCATCGCTCCCCAAACGGCGTAGAACATGACAGGTGCTGTAATACCAAATTACTATTATGGATTTGGTGAATGCTTGAATAAATCACTGAGTTTGTTCATACCTTCAATGATCAACATATTGGTCAATTTCCAAAGTAAAACACTGATTGACAGTACTGTTTTTAAACCTTAAGATTTATTTCTTCTATATAGAAATTTAGTGTGACAACATTTACTGTCTCCCACCTTATTTAAGAATTTGTTGAAAACTACAAGGTGCAGCCTACAGGAAACCAAGACAAAATTCAATGGCCACTTGTACTTTTCTGTATTCAGTAACTTACTCTACATATCTCAATATCAAGTATACTATTCCCGTCCTACAAAATTTTCTATAACATTTTCTGTGCATTTCTGTTAGTCAATATACTATAGTGCTGGACTTCTTCTATTCTTATATACTGTATATTCCATCAGGCATTTTTGTTTTTCTTATTACTCGCTAAGCTACAACCTTAGTTGGAAAAGCAGGATGCCACAAGCCCAAGGGCTCCGACAGGGAAAATAGCCTAGAGAGGAAAAAAAAAGTAAGGAAACAGATAAAATAGTGTGCCTGAGTGTACAGTACCCTCAAGCAAGAAAATTCTAACCATTGACAGGGGAGGACAATGGTTCTTCTATCCTTATCAAGTGGAAAGCAGCCCCTGAACAACTAGTGCAGTAGTTAACCCTTTAAGTGGCTGTGTGAAATTATTTATTCTGGAAATCTACGGTTTATTTTACCATTAAACTGTATAACTTCTCTGTAAGGTTTGTTATAAATCTGGGAAATAAAGAAAAGGTTTTTGTTCTCCGAGTTCTGAAAGCTCCCTCCTCCAGTGAAATACAGTAAAGGTATGCTTTGAAAAGCAGCTGCAAAATATATAGGTCAATCAACAATCCAGATCATACTTTATCATTGGCATATTGATTTCATATTTGATAATTGAATCTGGCGTCAGAACAACTATGGTTATGGACACTGTTATAGCTCAATGGCAACAGTGTGGTTGGTTTTCTAAATCAGCTGCTTGGTTCTTTATTTAGTTTTTCAAAAGTACTATTTTGCATATTTTTTGATGATGTTCATTAACAACATTTCACCAATTTAACAATCCAAAACATTATATTGCACTAAGGGCAATTGTACTATATTATATACTAATAGACAGTAATAATTCATATAAATACTACGATAAATAAAATGAAAACAAGACCGAATTAAAATTGCCCGCTACTTGCCAAAACAAAATTGAACTAGGGCACTCAGTAGAGCGCAGACCTTCGTCATGGCAGCTTATTTCTCGACCTTTTGCGTGACCTTGAACTTTGACTTAGGACTTTCAAAACTGAATCACTTCCACGTCTCAACATTACAATCAATCCCGGAAAGGATCCCGATTCTGAGTAAAATTGTGGCCAGAAAGTTGTTCACACACAAACGACCTTTTGCTCGACCTTGGACCTAAGACTTTCAAAATTGAATCGATGCAACGTCTCAACATAACAATTAATACCTGAAAGTTTTACTATTCTATGAGTAAAGTTGTTCACACACAAACACACAACGGCTAAAACATAACCTTCTCTCCAACTTTGTTGGCAGAGGTTATAACCATGTAAACAAATTAAGAAAAAAGAAAAATAAACAACAGGAGAAAAGATATATACTGACCAATTTCGTCTATTACGCTGTTCACTAGGTCAGCCATATCCCCACCTCCAAAAATAGCATCAAGTACAACCTGCAAAAATAGACAAGTCAATAAAAAAAATTCACATGCACAGAGATATTCAAACAAATTTTCCATCAAAGCTGGATATTATATGGACAAGAATACTGTTGATAGCTGTAAAAAGAACTCTTTGAAAGACAGTTATGGTATGATGTTATAAATCTAATTAAAGTCAACTGAGCCAATATGATTTTTTGATATATGAGAATATAATCTAAAACACTAGATAGATATTTTTTATGTGATCAGAAGTACAGTAAGTGATAATGATCTTCAGTGATTGCACTTCTTGAAGAAGACTCATTTAGTATAGCGCTGAAAGACTACTAAACAAACTTATGGGTGGGTGACCCCCTGCAACAGTATGCATAACATTATTTACTGAAAAATTGCAACTTGACTTTGTTGATTTCTTACAGGGAGTGAAGTTACTGCTGTGCTAATATATTAAGGATATTATGCTGTACTGTGCTTTGATCTCTTTTGAAACCATCCCAAGCTATTTCCCAAGAACTTTTGAAAATATTGTAAATCTCTCGAGTAAAGCCTGAACAATTTTATAACTTTACAAGTGGATAAGAGCAAATACATGATTACATTTAAGTGTCTAAGTGGTGAGAGTAACTCTTGTATGTGTTATGGCTGCTACGTTCAAGTACATAAAAGAAGAGCTCAGTCTTGAAATGAAGCTGGGGAGTTTGCAACAAGGCATACAAATAATGTGCTAGTATATTGATAATCCAGTAAGAAAAATTATAATTATAATTACAGTATTTAAATTCAAAATGAGACCAAAATTACCATCTTATGAAAAATAAATTTACTGAGTTATATGGCAAAAATAATCTTTTAGCTCACAAAAGATATATCCAAAACTGAGTAAATTACTACAGTCGAGTATTACAGTCCCCTTTAAATTTCAATGGTTTACGTTAGTCAGGTGGAACAAGGTAAAAAAAAAATTGCATGTAAAAGAGAGGAAATACATCTGAAATAAGCATAACTAGTTATTTTACTATGATAACAATTACATAATGTACTGTATTAGTATCATTGACAGTTAACATAGTCCCATTGTCTAATTACCAAACAAAAATTATATAGCGATGAATGGTTGACAATGCTTGGACACATCTTACATAAAGGACTGCTCAAAATTTACTTTGGAAAAACTTGTATCAAGTAAAAATTGGTTGCCTTAAATTAAAAAAAAAATTGCATTCAATTATCTGGTAATACTATACAGTAATAACAATAACAGTATTTTCAAATATACTTTGTCCTTAGTTTACTGAACAAACATAGGAAAAGGCAAGTATTGAATTTTTATAAAAATTGGGAGTGTTCCAACACATATATGTTTAGCGAACAATAAGAAAAATAGACAAATAAGTTACAAAAGGAAAGGTACTATCCAATCTTTACAGACCTAAAATGAACAAACAAATCCAAGTCCTCACAAATGAACGAGATGATGATAAAACACCGGGAACGCTTAAAAATTACACTGATGCAAAGAAACATCACAAGTTCCGTATACATAAATATTTTGTTTAAAAACAGGACCTAAAAGAAAATAATGAGGTAGATTCATTAACAATTCCTCGCTACTTATCAGAAGCAATGACTCACAGCTAGGACAGTGACTGGAAAAATAATTGTACATATGGAAATTTCAAGCGACCTCCCTTATAGGGAAATTCCATAAATGTTGACGATTTTGATCCTGCAACAACCAAATTCCTTTGCTCCACCCTTCAAACATAATTCCATAGATCTTCATGGAAGCTTATAAATAATCATATGTTGCAATTAAAACTGTCTCTTTCTGTAATAGTCATATGAACAATTAATCAAATTATCTTAAAGCCATTCATCAACCCTTCTAGTTCAGTTAGGAACCTAGCAAGAACTTATATATTTTGGTAATATTGCACGACTGGGGGTCATTCAAATTTGAAATTTCTTTATTCAATCTAAGGTGAAAGACGTTATCACACTATTGCGTCTTTTCAAACGCCGTTGCAAATCCACAATTGAAAGTATCTTCAAAATTTTACATCACAGGTTATGGTTCATACCTGGGACTGCATTTGCTTATTAGAAAAAAACCTTTTCATTTGAAGTAGTCTTTTTTGTAAATTCATATAATGTATTTTATAAAATGTGTCTGTATGTAACATTCACTGCCTACATACACCTTATGTACAAAATTCTGTTGATAATAGACAAGTCCCTTAATTAAAAGTATCGTAATTTCAAAGTCACGTTTTAAAAAAGATAAAACAGATAGACAGATATCATTAATAGTTTTCAAACTAATTCCAATAAACACTATTAAGTTTAGCAATTACCATTGGTACAGTGTCAAGACTTGAACAAGTAAACAAACAACAGCAATATCAAAGTAACTATGTATACTTTAGACCTCTTTCATAAAATGCACTATATTAGCTATAAAAATTAATAGGAAGTGTTTTAGATTAATACTTGTAGGTCACTGATCAGACAAAAACATGAAAATGTCATTTTAAGATATCCCTAACGACAGCTGTTGTTTTACAGAACAATGTTAAGGAACAGTCAAATCTTGCATATGGATTACAGTTAGTAGAGAGAGAGTTGAAAGATATACATGAGCACCAGTTTGTAACTAAGAAAAAAATCACAGTGACTGATGTCTTTATACTACAATTCCAAGAGAAGTATCCAGAAGGTAATAAGGAAGTTTACATGCATCTGTGGATCTTGAAAAGGTGCATGACAGGGTACCAAGAAGGTACTAACCTACTGATGTTTGAGAAAGAGAGGAGTACAAGAAAAGTTGGTAAGGTTAGCGAGAATGATGTACGAGGGGCACGAACTGCTGCACAGACAATATACTGGGAGATCGTGTTTCTCCCTTTGGAGGTTGGCCTTCATAAGGGATCTGCTCCCAGTCCATTCCTGCTCTTTGTCATTATACACTTTGGAACAACGAAGAATTGGGGGAAATGATGTTTGCTGCTAATTTCGTCATTATAGCAGACACAGAAGAACTATAATAAAGGTTTTCAGCATGGAAAGGAGTCCTATAAAAACAATGTGTTTCACTGCTTGGGATCAATAACAACAGAGGAGAGAGGTACTGAGCAAACAGTGAGACAGTGAAAGAAACATAGCAAAAATGGAGAGAAGTAACAGGACTTGCTTTAGACAATAAAATGCCATTAATATTCAAAATGAAGATCTGTAAGACGGTACTGAGGCCCGTATTATCATATGGGGCAGAAACTTGGGGACTTGAGAAGAACGACAATGGACTATTGGAAAGAACCGAGATGAGGATGGAGAGATGGATTACTAGAATGCCAAAACTGAAATGGAGAAAGAGCCAAGACATAAGAATGGGGGTACAGTGAACCCTCGTTTATCGCGGTAGATAGGTTCCAGACGCGGGCGCGATAGGTGAAAATCCGCGAAGTAGTGACAGCATATTTACCTATTTATTTAACATGTATATTCGGACTTTTAAAACCTTCCCTTGTACGTAGTACTGTTAACAAACCACCCTTTAATGTACAGAACACTTAATGCATGTACTACAGCACCCTAAACTAAAACAGGCACAAATATTAAAGGCGATTTTATATCATGTGTTTCCTAAACACCTAAAAAGCACGATAAAAAATGGCAACCAATGTTTTGTTTACGTTCATCTCTGATCATAATGAAGAAACAAACTCATTTAGTGTACACATATATGTACGTATAGGTTAGTTTTTGCATCGATTATATTGATTATACAGTACTGTATGTTGATTTTTTTATTACCAATGTTTTAGTTTACGTATTTTTCTTAGGACTTCCAAATGAAATCTTTTTCTTTATGACGCCGCCTGAAACGACGGCGTGTACGCTCAGTAAACAACCACGCTCAGAACAAACAAGGCATTTAACGCGCATGATGATAGTGATAAATAATGATACAGTACATACAGTATTTACAGTAAAAGCATTTACAAAATATGTTACCTTACAAATATAAATTATACAGTACTTGTACGTAGCAAAGCAGGAAAACAATTTGAGAGAGAGAGAGAGAGAGAGAGAGAGAGAGAGAGAGAGAGAGAGAGAGAGAGATTGTTTTACGTACGTAAATGTAAATTTTAAACAAAAAAAATATGATAGGTTACAACATGTAGACTTTTAAAACCTTCCCTTTAACTTAATGCATACAGTACGTACATTACTAAACTATAAAACAGGTTAAAGTAAAAAATAAAGATTGTTACTGTACTCACCACGAAAGAAGTTCAAGAAAAACTTGAATGACGATGGCGATGAATTTGCTGCACAGTAGAAATGATGATGATGAAGCTGATGATGTGTTCTACTGTGCAGTCAATGATAGTATTTTACGTCTCTTCAGACGGAGGTGTCTTTTCCTGGGACACCTCTTCAACTTCTTCGATTTCTTCCGAAGGCGTACTAGCAGGAGGAACTGGCTCTTTTTTGCGAGGCTGGAAGAACATTGTGATCGGAAGTTGTTGCCGCTGCTTCTTTTTTCGATCCAAGAGCATCCTGTAGGGAGTCATGATGTCATCGACCTTATTTGAGAATTGCATCGAGCGAACCATATCCTCGTCCCACTCTTGTAACATTTCTTTCGCCTCCTTCATATGGTTGCAGAACTTGGCAAGCCGTTCTAATGTTAAGCCCGTTTCTTCGACATTTTCTTGGGTCTCTTCCTGGGTACCCTCACTCTCTTCCTCACTTGCCGATTTCGTCAGGTCTTCGAGGTCTGCGTCAGTTAGGGGCTGGGAATGGCAGTCCAACAACTCGTCGACGTCTTCAGTCGTCATGTCGCCAAACCCGTCACCCCCAATTATGGCAGCCAACTGCACAGATTTCCGTATTGCAGAGTGTTGGATTTCCGACGGAGTAAATCCCTTGTCGTCGTAAACAATATCGGGCCACAGCTTCTTCCAGCTTGCATTTACGGTTGCAGGTTTCATCTCTTGAAGTGCCTTTTGAATATTCTGCAGGCACGTGGCTATGGTGTACTGCCGCCAGTACGCCTTGAAGTTGAAGTCTTCATCCTCGTCATCTTGGGCAGCATCCACACACGCAACGAGGTCCGCCAAGGTATTCTTCGTGTAGAGGGCCTTGAACGCCCTGATAACCCCCTGGTCCATTGGTTGAATTAATGACGTGGTGTTGGGTGGCAGGAACTCAACCTGAACGCCCTCACGCGACAGGTCAGTTGCGTGTCCACCAGCGTTATCCATAAGGAGAAGGATCTTGAATGGCAAGCCCTTCTCTAAGAGATATTCATGGACTTGCGGGATGAAACACTGGTGGAACCAGTTGGAGGTCAGCATCTTCGTAGTCCATGCTCTTTGATTATGCATCCAGTACACGGGAAGGAGATTCTTATTTTTATTTTTCAAAGCGCGAGGATTTTTCGACTTATAAATAAGCCCCGGCTTTAACAAAAATCCAGCAGCATTGCCACACATCACGAGGGTAACGCGATCCTTGAATGCCTTAAAGCCAGAGGCTTTGGCTTCCTCTTTGAACAGGAAAGTTCGCGACGGCATTCTCTTCCAAAACAAGCCGGTTTCATCCATATTAAAGACTTGTTCCGGCTTGTATCCACCTTCAGCAATAATGTTCTTGAAAGTCTGGTTCACGTAAGTTTCAGCAGCGGCAGTGTCAGCGGAAGCAGACTCCCCATGCAGGGAAACGCTTTTCAGGGCGAAGCGTTTCTGAAACTTCGCGAACCATCCTTTGCTTGCGGAAAAACGTTTCTGAGGCTGGGAATCAGTGGATGTCCCTGGTTGAGGATCATCTGCATCATCATCATCTTCAGCATGGTTGCCGTCGTCGTCTTTAGGTTCCTTTGCAGCAAAATTCTCATATAAGCTCAAAGCCTTTGTTTGGATGGTGTTCGTATCCAACGCTATGTTCTTCTTCCGGCAGTCGGCAATCCACACAGCTAAAGCACCTTCCATGCGTACGACCGTTTTATTACGCGTTGTAACGACTCGCTTCGCTGATCTGCTAAAGGTGATTGCAGCAGTCTTTCTAATGTTCGCCTCGTCCTTCTTGATGTAGCGAACGGTGGATTCGTTGATGCCAAAATGGCGGCCGGCGGCCGCGTAACTTCTACCATCTTTTAACATGTCGAGAAGCGTAACCTTCTCAGCTATCGTCATCATCCTTCGGTGGCGTTTAGGCTCACTACCAGCCTTACTAGAAGCAGAACGCTTGGGAGGCATTGTAACAGAAAGTTCAACAAAAAGTTCAACTTAAAACAGTCGCACACAGCACAGATTAAACTTCACAAAGTTAAGAACGTCTACTCAGCAATACGCGGAAAGAGAAAGTGAACGATGCAGCCCCGCGAGAACTTTGATGCTGCGGGTAGAAGATGCGGGCAAAACACCAATCACAGGCTAGATAACAAAACTTGAGTTTTGATTCGTCATCTATCAGCGCTTGAACCAATCACAACCCGTCTTACAGTACTATGGCGCGTTGGTTACTCATAGAAGATGCCCCCGCGCATACTGAACGTACGTAGATTAAGTACAATACCGTAATAATAATAAATAATGATAATAATACTGTACAGTAATAATAATAATAATAATGATTAATAATAATAACAATAATAATTTTATTAACAACAACAACAATAATAATAATAATAACAATAATAATAAAAATTTATGTACGCTATTTTACGCTCTCTCTCTCTCTCTCTCTCTCTCTCTCTCTCTCTCTCTCTCTCTCTCTCTCTCTCTCTCTCTCTCTCGTACGCTTACAGTATTCGAAATGTGATTTTTGCAACAAAGAATATTATTGGATGCAGTACTGTACTACGTACGTATACATACAAAAGATTCATGGAAAAGAAGCACATCCATTACAGTACACACCATTCTAATATGGTATGACTGCATCTGATTTGCGTTTCATGTTCGATTAAATTTTACTATGTACTGAATTATCGTATGATCACATTCTCTTTTCGTGTTTTATTTCTTTCTGTGCTGAATTATATATCATATGTAATGCAATGAACAATCAGTAAGAGCAGATATTACTAATTTAATGGAATTACAGGTAACAAAATATCGTATTTGGTTGTCTTCAGATTTCGCGGTATTTTCGAATTTTCCGGAAAATCCGCGATATGTATATATATATGGGTTATGGGAAAACCCCGCGAAGTGGTGAATCCGCGATTGTCGAACCGCGAAGTAGCGAGGGTTCACTGTATATGTAATGTAAAAGATAACGCAAGGGAAGCTCGTCTGAAATATTATGGCCATGTGGAACCAATCAAGAGAGCCAAGAACAAGCAAGTGATGGGAAGGAGAAGTGTGTGGTGTCAACAGATGAAATGGATGGATATTCTGAGGATGAATGTACAGTACATGCCGAGACTGGGTGAAGAAAATGGAAGGAATAGAAATAGATGGAGAAAGCAGACTTGAGCAACTTAACCTGCTATATAGTGGGATTAGTAAGGTCAAAAGAAGAAGCCCCTATTTTAGCTTAGTATAAAAATAACATGACATAATCGACGGGTAAAAAATATCAATAGATAAGCTTACATGCAGATCGTCAAAGAAGACATCAAGGTCAAAGTTGCTGAGAACTAAACATTTCTTGATGACGTTGTAGGCAAGTTTTCCTCCACCATAATATCCGGCATTAATGACATCAACACTATAAATGAAAATATTAGCGGTATTTCATTTTTGCCCAAAATAAATTGATCGTTAAGAAGTGGGATTAATTTTGTCCAGCTTAATCATAACACTCTAATATGACTGAATAAAATCAAGTATGGCAACTGTTATTAAGAAGCTGTTATAATTTTGCAGGAGAAAAAAAAAGAAGAATAATCTGCAACAAACCCTGGAGATGCATTACTCCTTAAACATTACTCTTATCATTCAATTCAATTAACTAAAAAAAATGATAGCAGCCAAAGACGCACTTACATAAAAAAAAGTTCGAAATAAATTTCAAAGCAAGTTTGCTTTAAAAAATTAAAACAAACATGTACAGTAGTGTTCTTTTCTGTTTTAACCATCTTTTTATA
>NC_090747.1:89317972-89337972 GCF_036898095.1 Palaemon carinicauda
TTTCTATGCATTAATGTAATAAAGCATTTAACTTCAGGAATAAAATAGTCCCCTACATAATGTATGAATCTTGTTTTATATATGGATATCAAATAGTAAACTATATATTACTATATTCAGAGGTAAAAGTGAAAGCGTAGTAATAAGTTGAGAGGTACGATAAGGAAACGGTAGTTCTTCCCTACTTCCTGCATTTTCATATAAACGAATAGTTTTGGATTCATACCTTAATGGTCAGACCACGATTCTATATCGAATATTTTTCTGGCATGTTGTACAATATATGAACGTTTGCACAAAACTTGTTTAATATACAAATTATTAAAAATGTGCGTTGATCACATTTTTAGGAGTGAAATTAAAAACCATGTATTTCTGTTCCTATGGTAATGAAAAGTTCCCAAAATTTTCAAGTTTTTTGTCTCGCATGACTATTTCATCATTGTGTCACCGTTGATATTTGTAGGGTCATGAATATTGATCATGCTTATGAACAGAGAGAGAGAGAGAGAGAGAGAGAGAGAGAGAGAGAGAGAGAGAGAGAGAGAGAGAGAGAGAGAGAGAGAGAGTTCTCAATTCGCAATAGTTTGAATTTGCAATGATCTCAACAAACACAACCTTTGGCCTGGTCTACTAGGTCACAGAAAACAACAACAAAACAACAGGATGTTGTGTATGTGTTAGTGAGTTTGTGTGTCCGTGCGTGTGTGTGTGTGTGTGTGTGTGTGTGTGTGTGTGTGTGTGAAGCATGCTATAGGATGACAGAGGCGCCACTATCTATTAAGGAGACGAACGGTCGCCAGTGTAGCCGATTCAAGGCTGAATTCGAGGCGCGCTTAACTAATCCCTGTGACCTTTCTGTTGTTTATAAGTTTCATTATGTTGTAAGGTCAATATTTACCGCCATTCATGTGCGTGTATCATCACCTCTAGTCCTCTACATCCCATATGACAGGATCCGTTCGCGTCGCTGATAAAATCGGCTGTTAATTCGCCACTACGAAGGATGGCTGGATACAGGAAAGAACCAGTGATGACCAATGACACCTTGGTTTCAGTGTGGCGTTTTAAGACGAAATTCAACAACGAAAAACTGATGAAAATGTGAAGGGAAGAGGGCTAGAAGTAACAGAGAACCACAATTAAAGCCTAAAGAAAATATCTGCAGTGTCGAGACCATTGTAGCTAGTTATGCAGATGAAAACTGTCTTCGTGGGATGAAATCTAATATATATAAGGTGAAAAAGATGCGGAGAGTAAGAGGATTACTAGCGCTTGTTTGTTTTAATTATGCTACTTATGCGCAGTTACGAGTAAGTATGCACGACGCAGAAGAGTGCAGTTAACTGATAATACTTCGGGCAATATGATGCCCTCAGTGCAAGTCAACTAAGCAATGAGTCTCGGTACAACGGAAAGCCGGTAATCCTATGCATAAGTACTGCGACCTCATGGCATACGGATGGCCAGTGTTAGTTGAAGTTACAGTTTATGCGTGAAATATTATTACAAGAAAACGACACATAAGAGATCGCATGAATTTTCAATTTCTCATTTCGAAGTTTTTCTTTTATCTCAACAAACCTCAAGCGAGTTGCAATTGTTTCTGACGTCATTTAACGAACGGGACACCAACTAATTTCACCGATACACAAAAGAAAAAAGAAACCATCGACTATCCGAGCAGCAGCAGTTCTCTCTCCCCACCTACTCCTCATCTTTCAACTACCAGAACCCCTTGTTGCCTCACTAGAGGGGAATTGTCACTGCAGAGCCATAACCTCCCCCTTAGCCTCGGTTCTCTGGTGGTGGTGGTGGTGCCTGTGGTTCGTGCGGCAGTCTATGAGGCAGTGACACTGGTGGTTTCTCCCCTTATCGACGACACCATGAAGATCCTGCTCATCTTCTTCTTCTTCCTGACTTATCTCGACAGGTGAGGCACTTGGAACGTTACCTACAAAGTCGACCTTGCAAAGATAGACCAGCTTTTTCGCAAAGAGCTATCAGATGGTGTATGTTAGCTTGTTTCTAAGCATTAAAGGATGAATCAATTGTTTACTCATGATTGCTTTACAGATTAAACCACAGATAAAATTATTCTAGCATTGAAGTAATTCGTATTATCTTCAAGTTTGGGGGCAACCTTTTGGCAATGAGTTTAGAGCTTGCCAATAACTATACCCCAGTGCGCCATCTTTGCTGAAGTAATAATGGCTTCCACTTTACCAATTGAACTCTCGTACTCCCAACTAACCTCTTGGATGTATCTACCAATACCCACTGCTACCCTTTATCCATTAAATGGCCGAACTGCCTCAACTAACCCGCTGTTGCAAGTTAAACCAACCGAAGTCATACTCCCGGTATTCAGTCAGGATTTGCTTACTCTTTTTATCCTGACTAGAATAGGGCTTAGTACGCCCTTCATCGATGTGTGATGCTGGCATTCTTCTCTCATTTGTGGGTGAGAGAGAGAGAGAGAGAGAGAGAGAGAGAGAGAGAGAGAGAGAGAGAGGGGATGTCTCTCTAAATAAAACTTGCTAATCAAAATAAGCCTCTTAGTAAATTAAAAGTAACCATTTATAACAATCTATTCTTTTTAACAGTTTTCAGCCCTTATTCATAATCAATTATTTAATTGTATTTAACTTCCGTGATTATAAGCTGAACAACATTTGTTCGAAGTCTCATGATTAACAAAAAGAGATTCCTATTTTTTTGGACTAAATTTTAACATAAGACCTATTACTGCATATCAGACGAAATAAATGATTCAATTTTAACCTAAAACTCTTTGCACACGAGGGGAGGTTATAAAGTACAGCTGTCACACATCGTAAGCAACCAAATGTAGACTGGTCACATGTGCCCATACATATGCCATTTCACATGTCAAATGTACTGAATGAGATCCAATGAGTAGAAGTAGAATGTGAATCTTGTTACCGAGCGTTCTACCAATGGACAAACGGACATGAATGAAAGAACTCACAATATGTCACTTTGGTTTCGTGATTTTCATTTAATTGGAATTCTGTTATTCATGGCTATTGAATTTAGTTCAATATATGAAAATTATAGTATAAAGAATTGATTTACATTTTAGAAAGTTAGTTTCTGTTTTAAGTCATCACCATGAATTACCAAGCAACCGGGGTTCAGCTCGGTAAGATAATCTTAATCTTTCACAGAAGAAGGAAGTATTTATAAAACAATCAAAATAACCTTTCATTATAAAGTATTGAAGAACAATTTCGGCACAAAATATTGTAAGATTTATATTTCTTAATGGCAATGACTTTTCAAAGGCATAACTCATGAACAGGCGGAAATACCCTTCCAACTTCTTTCTGAACCCGAAAATACACTTACGCCCCACTTTATGATATTATTATTTAACAAAGTTTGCTAATAACACTCTCTATAGAGCATACTGTACTAAAAAAATAAATCTATTACCAACCCCTTTTTGTGACAGCATCTAATAGATTATTTAACCTTGATTACACATTCCATCTATGCAGTTTACCTAGATTCATCATGTACATTTTGAAACAACATAACCCAGATACACCAACAGGTTGCTTAACCTAACAATATACCTTTATGAAATATATTTTCCATTCATGCTCTTCCTTGGTCCTGTATTACGGAAAATCTTTAATCAACTTAATTCACGCTCCTTATTTTACATAAAATTATCTTTTCAGTACAGTCCTGTTTAACCGAAAGTATACTTTATTCAAACACATAGACACAACATAAAAGGAGGCTTATACCATACTATTATGTCGGCTGCTGACATTGGTTCCTTTTTATCTTTGCAGGGTCTGGCCTCTCTCGTGTATACCTTGCCGCGAGATCACGTGTGAACTTCCACCTCGGTTGTTCTCGTGCAACTGGGGATTAGCACTTGATATGTGTGGTTGCTGCTATGTCTGTGCTAAGGTAAGTGTCACACAGGACAAAGATTTTAAGCGCATAACTGTCTGCCTCGAGTGAAAACGTGTTTATGTATGTGTATATATACATATATATACACACACACTATATATATATACATATATATATATATATATATATATATATATACAGGTACTGGAGATGGCCTAACGATTGATTTAATAATAGATGGAGACGATTTAATAATAGTAAAACAAGATGTATGCAAAAAATATTCTATACCTACATCTTTGGAAAACTATCATAAAAAAAAGAAAAAAAAAAAAAGACTTGAAAAATTATTGCCAGATAAATTTTCGCTCAATTATATATACAATATTTAAAAAGATTATATTAGGCCGAATAGAGAACCAGCTCGACTTTAATCGACCATGAAAGCAGGCAAGAGTTAGAAGTGGGCATTCATCAACTGACCATATCTATGTCATCAACCAGCTAATGGAAAAATCAACAAAGTAGGACAATCCACCATGTATGGCACTTATAAATCATGAGAAAGCTTTTGATTGTCAAAACTTCAACAGCAATGAAAGCCCTTCTAGGCAAGGAATAGAGGACTCATATGTTAGAACACTTAAAACAATATATGTACGGAAAATACAGCAAACTTACACTACATGAAGATAATGAGTAAAATCGGATTGAGAAAGGGGTTAAACAGGGAGACCCCATCTCTCCTAAATTATTCACAGCGTGCCTAGCAGTAGTTTTTAGGAATTTGGTTTGGGAAAATGTACGAATTAACACTAATAAGGAATACCTTAACAACTTAGGCTTTGCAGATGACAGTTCTATATAGTGAATCATAGGAGGGACTGAAAAAGATGATAGATTCGAATAAACAAGCAGAAATGTATGGATGAAAATGAATGAGTAAAAATATAATGTTCATTGAGAAAGCAGAGAGACAACAAATAAGGGTTATGGACGAACCCCTAGATTGTTAATGAATATATGTACTTAGAACGGACAGTAAGTGTTTCCCCAGGACATAGGACAGAAATTAATAGAAGGATAAGCATGGGATGCTAAATTTAAGATGAAAACCTTGAGATAAAAAGTTACAAAATTGGCCAATGCATATACTATACTTTTATATTCTTAGAGATTTATTGATATCCTTAATAGCACTAATCCATTTACAGCATTCTAAATTGTGTATTTAATTCAGTTTCCGGAAAGAAATAAAGGAAAAAAGAAACGATAAAATCAACTTTTCAAACAATGCTCCAACCCTTCTTCAGTGTCTTGCTATGGGACACTCTTGGAGACGGTACGCTTTGTAGCTAGAACGAATGCTAACAAATAAAGTAGTTCCTTTTGATTTATGGACTCGTAGATATGGGTCACTAGACTGCTATGGAAGGCATTACTTCCATGAATGACGACGGGTACATATCTGTTTAAGAAGATGACAGAGCAACTCTCTCTCTCTCTCTCTCTCTCTCTCTCTCTCTCTCTCTCTCTCTCTGTCACACACACACCTGTCCTATTCCATTTTTAGGAGTTAAATTTCAAGAACCACGTAATGGCTAAGTATTTTGGTGATATACGCACGCAATAGAGATAAAGTCTTTACATCTATCTGAAATGTTTTTGTTTGTTAATTTTCTTTATATTTTTGGGTTTTCTTCATTTCATCTTGAACTTACTTTGAAAAACATGACAATTTGGGAGCTTTCAAGTGATCGTTTGCATATTTTGGATAATAATAAAGGACGCATCAGTCCGTTAACCACACAAGACTCATAAATCCAATTTATTCATAAAATATAGAATTTGTCTTGAAGTCGTTTCACTGTGCACATCGGGAAGTAATCCTCCTACGCCAGCTCCCTTACAAACAAGGATGGCATTAACGAAACAGAAATCCTTTCTGTTGAATCCTATTATCCTTTCAGCAGATGGTGTGCCTAAGTAGCGGGAGCAAATTCAAACGTCCGTCTCCTCTTCCCCATCACTCTTCCTCCTCCTCCTCCTCGTCCTTCTCCGGTGTCATAAATAATCGAGTAAAGCATAGTAATTCTTATGGAGCCACGATCATAGATCTTAATGTTCCTTAATTTCCTCGCAGACGACGTCGACCATTGACTCAGACGAGCGGGAAAGTCAAGGCGTTGTTGAGTTCACTTATTTGTTGCGTTGCCTTCAAGTTTGGTTGTTGCCAGTGGTAATAGAAGAGATCCTGTCCTTTATTTACTTCGAATAAAGTTCAACATAAGCAATGGGAGTCCAACATTGACGTTACTGCCCCTATTCGTTATTTTTGGCACTCCATATTCACCCTATTCCAACGAGTTGGTGGTCTTGTTCTGATGCTAACAATACAACGTTAAACCTCCTGGTAACAGGATGACTTGATACCATGAGAAAGTATTTTGTTGCAATGACGGCAACAAAATGTTAATGTATCATATCAAAATTCACCAATGGAAAATTACATAAGATGAAATAAAATAACTATCTCATTATTATTCCCAATTACGTCTTTAAATCACACTAATTTGGACAGGGAAGATCCGCGGGAACGGAACCATGGTAAGCAATTGTCATATTGCCAAATGCTATGTCCTCCTATTAACCTGTCATCATATTAAAATGAACTATAACCTTTCACCAGATGTTACACTATCACTTGGAACTATGGCATCATCTTACCAAGGGTTATGTTCCCAGTTTACAAGGAATTATGCCATTCAACAACCATGCTATATACAATCCTATTGTCAGGAATTGTGTAATTACCGCGTGATACGCCATCCTATCGCCAGGAATTAGGACATCCGATCCCCCAGGATATGTCATCCTCTTACCAAGAATTGTATCCTTCCATTACTGAGTGATATACCCTCATATAAAGCCTTGAAAAATTTTATCACCAGAAAATGTGGCACCGTATTGCCAGGTATTATTCAGCTTGTTGCCATAAATGATTACATCGTAACTGATAAACAGTTCTAAAAATTAGTGAAAAAAAAACAAGGAAATTTTTACCTTTTTCAAATAAATTGCGATGAAGAGCTTGACAACCGACCTTATTCAGCACTTCTATAAAAAGTGTACTTTAGCCTCTACCATGGTCTTCTACTGTCTTGGGTCAGAGATCTCTTGCTTGAGGGTACACTCGGGCACACTATTCTATCTTGTTTCTCTTCCTCTTATTATTTTGAAGTTTTTATCCTCTTGTTATTTTCAAGTTTCTATAGTTTATATATGAGAGATTTATTTTAATGTTATTGTTCTTAAACTTCTCTTGTAGTTTTTCCTTATTTCCTTTCTTCACTGAGCTATTTTCCTGCTTTTCCAACTAGTGTTGTAGTTTAGCAAGTAATATATATATATATATAATATATATAATATATATATATATATATATATATATATATATATATATATATATTATCATTATCACTAACCAAGCTACAACCTTAGTTGGAAAAACAGGATGCTATAAGCCTAAGGGCCCCAACAAGGAAAAATAACCAAGTGCAGAAAGGAAATGAGGTAATAATTAAATTACATGCGGAATAAGGAATAATTAATATAGAATATTCTATGATTAGAAACAACGTTAAAATAGATGTCATATATACAGTGAACTATGAAGAGACTTTTAAGTCAGCCTGTTCAACATAAAACACTCACTGCAAGTTCGTACTTCTGAAGTTCCAACGATTTAACTGCCTGATAAGGAAGATCCCTCCATAATCTGGTCAGAGCTGGAATAAGACTTCTAAAACACAGAGTAGTATTGAGCCTTACGACGGAGAAGGCTTGGCAGTTATAATTAACTGCATGCATAATATTATGTGCAGGATGTTACTGTCTGGGAAGATTTAATGCAACGGATGATCAGAGTAATGGAAAATCTTATCACGCATAAAGAATTAACTAAACGACGGAGACAGAAATTAATATCTAGATCAGGGATAAAAGATTTAATAAACCACTAGTTCTTGTACAACCAATTAAGATGAGATTTAGCAGCCTTTAGACCAGACAGGAGAACAATACTCGAAATAAGGCAGAATGAGAGAATTGAAATACTTCTCCAGAATAGATTGACCACCAAAATTTTAAGACTTACTCAACAACCCATTTTCTTGAGCAATTGAAGAAGAAACAGACCGAATTGGTTTTTCAAAAGTGAATTTGCTATCAAGAATCACACTTAAGATTTTAAATAGTAGAGTTAAAAGAAATATCATCAACGCAGAGAGCTGGATGTTGAGGAGCTACTATCATTGACCTACTTACAATCATACTTTGAGTTTTGTTAGGATTCAACTTCATGTGCCATAATTTTCTCCATGCACTAATTTTAGCTAATCTCTATTAAGGGATTCTGCGACCTCAGATCTACATTCAGGAGATGAAATAGGAGCAAAGAGTAGCATCATCTGCAAATGCAACGAGCTTATTTTCTACACCATACCAGAAATATTGTGAAAGGTAATGGGCCAAGAACACTACACTGAGGAACACCAGATATCACATTCCTATACTCACTATGGTGCCCATCAACAACAATTCTGCATTCAATTACTAAATAAATCAATAATGATGCTCGGTAAATACCCACCTACTCCCAATTTTGTTAGTTTGAAAACAAAGACCTCGTGATTAAAACAATCAGAGGCAGCATTAAAACAGAGTCCAATCAAACGAACTTCCTGAGCACAATCAAGGGATTTCTGTACAGCATTGTAGATTGTAAGAAGGTCATAACATCCTCCAAGGCCCTTACAAAAGCCAAATTGTAAACTAGGGAGCAGATGATTACCTTCAGCATACTTACTTAGATGTTTTTCTAAAAGATTTTCAAAATCTTTAGATATGGGAATTATGGAAATTGGGAGGTAATCAGATGGGGCTAGAGTTACCATAAAAACATTCACTCAATAGAGTATCATTACCAATAAAACAACCTCTTCTTGCTACTTCCAAAAAATAAGACAACTTAGGACCTGATACATTATTTATATATATATATATATATATATATATATATATATATATATATATATATATATATATATATAAAAGGAAAAATACCATTTGGATCAACACCTCCATAAGCATAGAGGTCTATTAGGAGTTTTAATTTCATGGGAACAAAAAGCTAAACTAGCTAGGAATGAGTAAGATCGGGTTTCCCATTACTCTTATTGTACAAAACACACCAGCCAAAAGAGTTTCCTTTTCTGTGGACAGTGGGTGACAGAGCGTCTGGTTTACCTAAAGGAGGAACTGTAAGTCTATACCAAATTGGTGCAAATTTAAGGGTGACCACTACTTGTGTCCTTGGGTTGTACCAAAAAAGCGTTTCTTTTAAGTTTAAATTGTATTCCTTTTCAGCCGAAGCACAAATTCCCTGAGTAACAGCTCTTGGCTGAGTATAGTTCTTCCAAGTAAAATCTGAATATTACCTTTCCAAAGATGATAATGCATAAGACTAAGAAAGTCTAATGGTATCTATATTTAAACAGAAAGGTGCCATCATGGAATGTGGTAACTACAGGGGAATTAAACTAACAGAGCATGGTTTGAAAGTTTTTGAGAGGGTACTAGATGAAACTGCAGTATGGATTCATGAGGGGGAGAAGGTCTGTTGATGCCACCTTTATAGTAGGGGAGTTACAGGAAGAGCCTGGAGAATGCTTATGATAGAATATTAAGAGGTGATGTTTTGGTGCTTGAGGAAGAGGAAAGCCCCGGAGAAGATGGTTAGAATGGTAGAGATTATATACAAAAGAACAAGGACAAAAGTAAAATCATCTGTTTGAGAAACGGAAACTTTTGAAGTTAGTGTTGGATAACGCTAGGGGTCAGAATTAGGCCCGTTTTCATTTGTGCTGGTCTTTGATGGGTATGTGAAGAGATTAGAAATGAATAGTTGTGGCAGTTGCTATGTGCAGACGATTTGGTGATATACTGCTGAACGTGAGGAAGAATTACTGAGAAAGGTTGTAGAACGGCACAAGACTTTGGAAAGGGTTGTCTTGAGGGTGAATGTGGATAAGACTGAATCTATGGTGAGCAGTAAGGAAGGTAGGGAGAGGATAGCCATACATGACAATAGAGGCTCAGTTATAAAACGGGTAGAACAATTTAGATACTAAGGATCTACTATAAGTCAGGAGGGAGGATGTGAGGCTGAGTTGAGAATAAGATAAAAATAGCATGGGGGAAGTGGAGGGAGGTAGCAGGAGTGCTATGTGATAAGAAAATCCCACTCAACCTAAAATTCAAGATCTATAGCACAGTAATGAGACCAATATTAATGTATGGGTCGAAACTTGTGTTCTAAGCTGCAATAAAACTTCTAGAATACTGTGTAGTATTGAGCCTCATGATGGAGAAGGCCTGGCTATTAGAATTAACTGCCTGCCTAGTATTACGAACAGGATAAAATTGTCCATGGAGATCTGAATGTAAAGGATGGTCAGAGTTATGAAAAATCTTATGCAACATGCATAATGAACTAATTGAACGACGGTGCCAAAGATTAATATCTAGATCAGGAATAAAAAATTTAATAGACCGTAAGTTTCTGTCCAACAAATTAAGATGAGAATCAGCAGCTGAACACCAGACAGGAGAACAATACTCAAAACAAGGTAGAATGAAAGAAATAAAACACTTCAGAATAGATTGATCACCGAAAATCTTAAAAGACTTTCTCAATAAGCCAATTTTTTATGCAATTGAAGAAGACACAGACCTAATGTGTTTCTCAAAAGTAAATTTGCTGTCGAGAATCACACCTAAAATTTTAAGTCATACAAATTTAAAGAAACATTATCAATAATGAGATCCGGATGTTGAAGAGCCACCGTCCTTGACCTACTTACAATCATACTATGAGTTTTGTTAGGATTCAACTTCATACCCCATAATTTGCTCCATGCACTAATTTTAGCTAAATCTCTATTAAGGGATTCACCAACCCCAGATCTACATTCAGGGGATGGAATTGATGCAAAGAGAGCAGCATCATCTGCATATGCACCAAGCTTTTTTTCTAGGCCGAACCACATGTCATGTGTATATAGTATGAAAAGTAATAGGCCAAGAACACTATCCTGTGGAACACCGGATATCCCATTCCTATACTCACTATGGTGCCCATCAACAACAACTCTTTGAGATCTATTACTTAAAAAATCAATAATAATGTTAAGAAACGACCCACCCACTCCCAACTGTTTGAGTTTGAAAACAAGGGCCTTTTGGAAAAGATAGCTTATATATATCAACAATATAACCTTTTCAAATATTTTATATTGGCAAGTAGGTACTTTTTAAACAACCACATCTCATAAAAATGCAACATTCCAGTAAAAAATTGTATCTGTTTAAACACACTTAGCTGTTTTCATTGAAAAAAAATCAATTATTTGCTTTCTTAAAATGTTCAATAAATACCTTTTTAGCCATCATAGCTGGAACACCATCAGTGCATAACTTATTATAATAAGGATGTAGAATTTAGTCCTCCTTTGTGACATTGCTTATTGAAGTTGTTAAAATGTCTGTTCCTGGTGTCCTTGCGTTAAGGTTACCTAAGGGAAGCTGTTTTTCATTCAATCAAAACTCATCAGTAAAAGCACAAATAAAATATTTTTATGGCAAAAATATGGAGCCTGTTGACTCACCTAAAACTAACATAGATCGCAGTGAGGAGATGGACAAAACAGGAACTCTCTCGTCCATCATACGTTAAACCACTCACTGCAACTAGCAGTTTTTCTTTGTCAGCTACAACAGCTGTTGCAGCTGACAAGGAAAAACTGCTAGTTGTATTAAGTTAGGATTAATTGAATTCAAGGAAAAATTGCTTCCATTCTCTGGGAGGTACATCACTGAACACAACTTTCCTATTGTCTGTGTGTACATATTTGTATGTGTGTACATACAGTAGAATGATTTCAAACACACAATATTCAGTGTCAAAGCAGAAATATACTATACATACTGTTCATATATCAAAGGCCGTAGAAGGCCGAACTTGATGGTCCAGAAGGCCATATGCAGGTTCCCCATCCCTGGGTTAAACGATACTACACTGGATCCTTCTCTCTGGTTACGATTCATTTTCCCTTTGCCTACACATACACTGAATAGTCTGGCATATTCTTTACATATTCTCCTCTGTTCTCATACACCTGACAACACTGAGATTACTATACAATTATTCTTCATCCAAGAGGTTAACTACTGCACTGTAATTGTTCAGTGGCCACTTTCCCATTTTCTAAGGGTAGAAGAGACTCTTTAGCTATGGTAAGCGGCTCTTCTGAGAGGACACTCCAAAATCAAACCACTGTTCTCCTTCGGCAGTGCCATAGCCTCTGTACCATGGTCTTTCACTGTGTTAGAGTTCTATTGCTTGAGGGCACACTCGGGCACAATATTCTATCTTATTTATCTTCCTCTTGCTTTGTTAAAGTTTATATAATAGATCTTCATTTCAATGTTGTTACTCTTCTTAAATAACAATGTTAATAATAATAATAGTAATATATATACATATAAATATATATATATATATATATATATATATATACATACATATAAATATATATATAATATATATATATACATATAAATATATATTTATACATATATATAAATATATTTATATATATATATATATATATATATATATATATTTATATATATATATATATATATATATATATATATATATATATATCATAATCTTTCCGACCATTATCCCTACATTAAGGGTCGGTTGCCTGATGCGCCCTCAATAATTTTTTCTGTCAAGCGCATCCTCTTCCATCAAACCTCTTCTCTCCATACCATCCTTCACCTTATCTAGCCATCTAATTATCTGCCTACTTCTTGATCTTCTCCCCCTTAACAAGTTCCTCCCAAGCCCTCCCCACCATATATATATATATATATATATATATATATATATATATATATATATATATATGTTGGGCTTTTGTCTTAGTCCATATGTGCCAGGTTGTGAGAAAAGTGAAGAAGAGTGGAATGAGTTCTGGAATGAATTAACTAGGTGTGTAGAAGGACTGGGTAGTAGGAATTATGTAGTTGTCATGGGTGACGTAAATGCTAGAGTGGCCGTTGGAGAGGTAGAAGGTGTCATTGGGAAGTATGGCGTACCAGGTGAAAATGAGTGGTGTGAGACTGGTAGATATGTGTTGAGCAAGAGATGGTGATAAGTTCTAGCTTTTTCAAAAAGAAAGATAAAAACAATGATACATGGGTAAGAGTGGCAAATGGAAGAGTAGTAGAAAGGGCGTTAATGAATTATGTGTTGATAACTAAAAGAATGTTTGGAAGATTGAAAGACGTGCACGTGTTTAGGGGTATGGCTAACGATATGTCTGATCAGTTTTTGGTGGAAGGAAAATTAGTTGTAGCAAAAGAGTGGGGGAATAGAGTAGGTGGATGTAAAAGGGAGCTGGTGAGGGTTGAAGAGCTAATAAAACTGGGGGTAAAAAGTAAATATCAAGAAAAGTTGAAAATGGCATATGATGAAGTGAAAGTAAGAGAAACTGGTAATTTAGAGGAGGAGTGGAAGTTAGTAAAAGAAAATTTTGTTGGGATTGCAAGTGATGTGTGTGGCAAGAAGTTTGTTGGAGGCAGCATGAGGAAGGACAGTGAATGGTGGAATGAAGAAGTGAAGGTAAAAGTCGAAGAGAAAAAGAGGGCTTTTGAAGAATTGCTGCAGAGTAATAGTGTAGAAAAGTATGAAAGATAAAAAGAAAAATGTGGAAGTACAGTGCAAGGTAATTGAGGCAAAGAGGACAGCTGACCTGAGGTGGGGTCAGGGATTGGGTCATTCATATGAAGAGAATAAGAAGTTTTGGAAAGAAGTGAAGAGTGTAAGGAAGGCTGGTTCAAGAATTGAAAAGACAGTGAAAGATGGAAATGGAAGGTTGTTAAAAGGAGAGGAGGCAAGGAAAAGGTGGGCGGAATATTTTGAAAGTTTACTGAATGTTGAGGAAAATAGGGAGGCAGATATAATTGCTGTTGCAGGTGTTGAGGTGCCAGTGATGGGAGATGAGAATGAGAGAGAGATTACAAGAGAGGAAGTGAGGAGAACACTAGATGAAACGAGAGTAGGAAAAGCATCTGGTATGGATGGTGTGAGAGCTGAGATGTTGAAGGAAGGGGGTGTGACTGTACTTAAATGGTGGGTGAGATTGTTTATGTGTTTTGTGTTGTCAATGGTACCAGTAGATTGGGTTTGTGCGTGTATTGTACCACTATACAAGGGTAAAGGAGATGTGCATGAGTGTTGTAATTCAAGGGGTATTAGTTTGTTGAGTGTAGTTGGAAAAGTGTATGGTAGAGTACTGATTAATAGAATTAAGGATAAAACAGAGAATGCAATCTTAGAAGTACAGGGTGGTTTTAGAAGAGGTAGGGGTTGTATGAATTATATTTTTACAGTTAGGCAGATATGCAAGAAATATTTAGCAAAAGGTAAGGATGTGTATGTTGCGTTTATGGATCTGGAGAAAGCGTATGATAGAGTTGATAAAGAAGCAATGTGGAATGTGATAAGATTATATGGAGTTGGTGGAAGGTTGTTGCAAGCAGTGAAAAGTTTCTACAAAGGTAGTAAAGCATGTGTTAGGATAGGAAATGAAGTGAGCGATTGGTTTCCGGTGAGAGTGGGACTGAGACAGGGATGTGTGATGTCGCTGTGGTTGTTTAATTTGTATGTTGATGGAGTGGTTAGAGAGGTGAATGCTCGAGTGCTTGGACGAGGATTGAAACTGGTAGACGAGAATGACCATGAAAGGAAGCTAAATCAGTTGTTGTTTGCGGATGATACTGTACTGGTTGCAGACGCGGAAGAGAAGCTTGACCGATTAGCGACAGAATTTGGAAGGGTGTGTGAAAGAAGGAAGTTGAGAGTTAATGTGGGTAAGATTAAGGTTATGAGATGTACGAGAAGGGAAGGTGGTGCGAGGTTGAATGTCATGTTGAATGGAGAGTTACTTGAGGAGGTGAATCAGTTTAAGTACTTGGGGTCTGTTGTTGCAGCAAATGGTGGAGTGGAAGCAGATGTACGTCAGAGAGTGAATGAAGGATGCAAAGTGTTGGGGGCAGTTAAGGGAGTAGTAAAACAATAGAGGGTTGGGCATGAATGTAAAGAGAGTTCTGTATGAGAAAGTGATTGGCCTACAAAATTCTGTAGAGATGGGGACCTTATTTAAATGAAAAGTGCTTCATATGAAATTAGGTGATATAAGGCAGGTAACACGCGCCATGTGTATTATAGGTTTATCAAAGTGTTGAGAAATCTTGAGAAAACGCTAATAGGATATTTTCTCACAGGACTCCATCTCCATCCCCGATTCAGAAGATCAAAAGTATGAATAGTGCTACCTCCCCTTGAGGTGATGGAAGAATTCAGATTGTGTATTAATTAATGTCTGTACAAGAGCAATTTCTATAGCAGCGTAATGACTTTATTTTTTGTCTTTTTCAGGGAGAAGGTGAGAAATGCGGTGGACAGTGGGGGTGGCATGGGCGTTGCGGAAGAGGGCTGTACTGCCGCGTGGCGCCCACGCCCACCACCCATTCGCGTCCCCACACAGTTTACGACAACACTGGGACATGTGTCAGACCTAACGACACCATCGGAGATAAGATCTCTAATCTTCTCACCTGGATTTCTTCTCTGTTTCGGAACGCTGTGACGGGGGTCTAGCATAAAGCAAAAGTCATCAAGAGCGTCATTATTGTACTAGCATAATTAGACGAGAAAGTAGAGAGAACTGTAACGGGAGGCTCTGGTTAATTACAATTTTTGTTAGCATTTCATCGACAAGAGCTATAATGAAAAATGGGAAATGTGAACATCCGTACTGTAATAGTTTATATAATAGACTTTTCGCGGAGTCTATGATTGCAGTGATCCATCTATAAGTGAGAAAACCCTACAGAGAAATACTTAGTTTATGGACATACAAGAGCTTTTAGAGTTGTCAAGAGAAAAACAGAAACATCGAAATAACATTCTACTCTGTTGCAAAGAATGTAAAAAAAAAATCACTAGTTTTTTACAGTTTGTGTACATTGAAGGTCGTGTTGTAATATTAATGTTACTTATGAAAAAATGTTTCAGACGGCTGCAAGCAAAACGCCACTCATTTTACAAGATAAAAATGTGTTTATAAACTCAGTTTTCTGCTCAGCAACCAGTCATTCAGATCAGAACGAAACTTAATCAAGAACTCGTGCAAGTGGAAATACGCTCATTTGATGGCTATCTTCACCATCAACCTGATAAACTTCCACGATAATTTTCTAAATACATTGTACGTGCATCCTCATTTTACACATTCATCTCTGAACGAATTTCGATTTAGTGGTCTAGTTTTTCTTTCTCTTCTAAATCATACTTCTTCTCCCAGGCATAAACAGAGACGCACTTATCTTCAATCATCTTTTGTTAATTTTATTCACTGCTTATCATATCAAGCCACTAACCAGATCTATCTGCTTAAACCGTATTTAACGTTCCAGGAGACAAGTGCAATTCTAAATATGGTGGAAGTGACCTTTATTACTGGATGTTTTTTTTTATTTTTTTATTTTTAATGTAACCACAAACCACCTTCTATTACAACATTCACAACCAACCTATTCTAGGGAATGTTAGAGAAAATCTCCATCCTGGATGTCTTTCGAAAACTTAAATATTACGGGATACGAGGAATTGTTAAAAGACGCAAGTAAACCGTTTACAAAATCCGAATGCATAATTAAAACCTAATCTTATAACACTATTTCTTTTACTAGGAGGATGCTCCTGGTAATTAAAACCTTCCATATCCTGTGTCTAGTGTCAGATGTTTCTCCAACTTTGCTGTCATCTCAAAAGTGGTCTTTTTCGCTTTTTTTTCGTCCCGCTGCTCTAAAAATTTCGTTCTCCTTTCCCGTCTAACTTCTCACCAAATTATAGTTATATTTCTTGTGACGTATTGTTAAAGGGTCTTCTTGGATCTTTACTTTTGGCAATTTATATCAAATTATTTTGTCAGTTACCCATTTTCTTATATATGGATAAATTCTTATATACTATATCATGATTGGACACTTGCACTAAAAATAATTTTTCTTTTTTGCTTACAAATTTCCTAATTTCTCCACTTCCTTTTTTAAGTCAAATTTCCCAATATGTGCTAACAATCCTTCCTCTCAAATACACACCATTTAAATAATTATAGGAACACGTGGGAATACAGAGCTTTCCATACTTACACTAAAAATCCGAAATCATGGTAAAGTAATTTAACTTACGTCAGGTACTTTTATTATGTGTATGGTGCTAATTTCTTTGCTAAATTAATTTTCTGCTACACACTATGCCAATACAAATTTTGTCAAATATTTGTTTTTATTCGGCGTGTCTGGATATATCTTCTGTACATGATTTTTTTTTATCATAAACGCCTAATAGATATTACATGTCTAAATGATTGAACTCTGGATTTAATAGTACAAAGCTATTTCGGATTTTACATTAAAATTTTAGTGCAAATTCAAATATTTTTTGCGTTCTTTACCTCTTTTCTTATTTTTATTATATATGTTAGGATTTGAGTCTTGTCACTTTGCCTAACATTACTGGCTAAGTCTCATAACCTGGCGTTATCTAACATCACATCCAACAAGAGATATTGGTAACCAAGTTTAATGCAAATTCCATCATTTTAATTTTGCTCCAACACTAATTTAGAACGAGTTTACATAACTTTAAAAACTACAGAGCAGTAATTTTCTTTAGCAAAGTTTCTCGAATCTCGTTAAATTTGAGTATCTTTTATTTCCTTGAAATAATGACACGTAAGTTCATGAAATATGATACTTTAATTACTCACCAATCATGTAAAAGAATTTCTTTTAATATAAATGGCTCAATCAAAGTATTTTATACTTTTGTTATTCAGTTTTTTATTTTTATTTCTAATAATTGGATTGAATTTATGAATAAAGGGCTATATAGCCAAGAACTGGGGTCTGTGAGACTATTCAATGACCAGGAGTAGCTGGAGGTGAACTCTGCTATTACACTAGTAAAAATTTAAGAGGCTGGACAGGAAAATGATAAAAAGCCAAGGGGTCCGACAGAATGTTAAAGCTACCCCTAAGTAATGCATGCAGTTCACTGTATGAGGCGCACTCACAGCATTTTAACATTCGTTGACTTTTTCTTAGTCCTTTTAGGTATTTTCTTACTTTAAAATTCCATCATAACTGTTCTTTCTTGATGCTTGTACGTAAAATTCTATCTTCTTTATAATACCATCCTCTAATTGATGTATCTTTCTGGCATTTCTTATAAGTTTCCCTATCGTGATTATACAGTAGTACAAATTCTCTTACATATTTAGGCATATCCCAAGATACAATGAATTTTCACGATAAAAGGAAATTTTTTCCACTTATTCTGTTTATGAAAATCTCCTGTTGTCTCTTATCTTACCAGTTTTTTTATTCGATTATCAAATTCAATCATTCTTATTATACAATCATTTACTCTTTCCTCCATTTTCTATCTGATTTTTTTTTCTTTCATATGCACCTACGATTTTTATTACGTAAACAGGATATTTTCTTTACTCTTTTAGTGAATCTTACTTCATTTTCGTAGAGTAATAAGGTTAATAAATAATCTAGAAGTGAATTGGCTTGGATGGGGAGTCCTAAAAAAAATAAAAATAAAAATAGGGATTATCAATTCACTCCTTGTCCTTTGGTGCACATTTCATTGCCTAAACTGGAATGTTATCCCAAACATTTAAACAACATAAGATCAATTCCTTTGTGATATGGTTGGAGTTTTATTTTCCTAATCTTCCAAAATTATGTTTTTTGGAGGGGCCATGTCTCAATTCCCTCCATTCTTCACACTGATTTTGGGAGGTCGCTTCTTTCTAGCAAAATGGTTTTAATTTTTGTCATGGCAAACCCACCACTTTTTGCAAACACACCTCTTTATCATTCCTTCTCTATTTTGAAAACTTTCCTTACCCTTTTCAGAGCGTCAACAATTTTTCCCGCTGTCCCAATCTTGCATTTCTGATTGAACTTTGTTCATTTTTTTTTTTCACAATAACGACGGAATTCTCATGTCAAGACACAAAAGTAGATAACGAGAGACATAGTTCCTTGATTATCCTGGATTATTTTGGTTATCTTATCGATAGCGGAATCTGCGAAGCATCTACTTAGCTGAATGTCTAAGCAATTAACGGTATAATTATTTCTTAGGTATTCAATATTCATTTTGCACTTGATATCACTAAAATCATGACAATGTTGCGTCGCCACTATCACAACACTAATAATTTAGAGATGATTTTTATTTTGTTTTCTAATGTTATACTACAACTTTTTTTTTTTTTTATAATAGTACTTTAGAAGCATTAGTCATATCATTATCAATTATTGTTAATAAATGTAATCAGTTTTTATCATGTTTTTGCATCATAATCGCATTATATATAAATATATCACATATATCATTGATTTACATACCCATAACCATTTCATTACCTTTTAATATGATACTTCTCTCTCTTTTTGTTCCACTAATACCATAATCATTTTCGATTTCAAAATGTCAAACACCAACACATTTCTTAAAAACTATTTTCGGTGTATTTTAAATCATAACAGACAATGTTTTCCATGACATTAAGGTGTAGGTAACATTAGCGTTGTCATATTTAAGAATTTACTATTAAAAGAATAGACTTCCCTCTGTCGCTTTTAATGACAATATTTTCAGTGTAAGATTAAAGGAGAAACTACGGATTAAGCATCATGTAAACATACTTAAAAAATTGTATATCAAATTAAACATAAAATGCTTTCAATGTTATTAAAAATTCTATCCCAAAAGAATTAAAAATTTATACTAAGAATGGTATGTTCTAAATTAAATAAAGCAATTATGAACTTTTTAATTACGCTCTTTCCATCTTCCCTCTTATTACTTATGTAAATAAATG
>NC_090747.1:89350472-89352972 GCF_036898095.1 Palaemon carinicauda
TAACGAATCATTTCTTATAGATCCCTCTTCGAGGGCCAGTTGCACTAAAGCTCAAATGTCTATTGTCTATTACTCCTTTCCTCTCTCATGGCGTTTGCCCTGGGTGGGGAGAAAATAGACTTTTGGGGAACGGCTGACAGTTCAGGTCTATACAGGTGGATAAGATAAGCTGGCATCATGGTTCCAAGCCTTTTTTTCTCTTGGAAGTTTCTCTTGGTCCACTGAAGTTGCTGGAAAAAAAGGCAAATTACAGTGTTTTAAACTGTGGTAAAAAGTGGTGTGAAGACAGAATTTTGAAAATAGCCTTTGGTATCTAGGCTCCTCTAGGTCTATCGCCATTAAGGTATTGCAATTTTCATAATCGCATGATATCTGCATGTCTGACTAGTCTGGTCTCGCTTACTGCAAGAGTAGTTTCATAGAAGAACTTCCAATGTTAGTTACATAAAATGTAATTAGGTATCTCAGATTGAGTCCCTTGTTTAGTCAATCAAAACTACTTACAGGAACATAATTTTCAAAGCTCTCGCCGTCTTCCTCTGAAGATCTCTTCTCCCAGAACCCTCTCTTTGAACTCGAGTGGTCTTGCTCCTTTATCGGACTAAAAGGATCTTCTTGCAAGAGGGGTGTCAGCCCATAGAGATGTTGGGTAGAGACTGTCCTTAAGGCCAACATCAGCAGCAACCCGTGGAAAATGAGCGTCGCCAAAAACTCCTGAAAATACCATAAATAAAATCTAGTACTGCGTATCGCCTGTTTCTTTTTTAATGTATGTAATGCAATGGTTTCATTTTGAATTCCATACGTAGCTACTTTCTTACCGTTCATTCAATTTTATCAAAATGTCTGTGCCAGCATTCTCATTTTCATGTTTTTCTTTTCTAATTTCTTCACTACCGAAATCGCCTCTCGCGAATCTCTGGTCATCGAATTCTGTTCTCAAATATGCGTTCTTTTAGCCAATTTCTGCCCTATCTCAAATCCTATAAAAACTTGTGGCTTTTCTCGTGGGTACATTCCTCAGAAATACTGATATGTCCGGTCTTTCATTTATTGCAGAACAAGACTGTCACTCTGCAATCCCAAGTTGTACTGTACTAAACTGTGCTATACATTACGCAACTATAGAGCTACCTGAAAACAAAAGTGATTCCGGCATGGAAAGACAAAATTCTCAAATCACTCAAGATGAGAGTCAGACTTCATGTAAAATAGTTTTACAAAGCCACATTCTTGTTCACATTTTACTGAGAACTCGGTAAACATTTAAAATTAATACCTTCTTGCATCTGAAGACCTAAAATGCTCTCTATGGACTAGAAGCCATATAAATCTGCATTTTCAAAGATAAAATATACCGTAGATCAGTCTTTCTTTGGAATGAATGGTTAGCGGACACTCATACAAAAATTCAAAAGTTAATGAATGTCCGTACGTACTTAATAAAAAGCACATACAACGTAAATAATTAACACTGGTTTTCGATACTTTTTTCATACATAGGAATTTACAGCATCTTGGATGATAATTAAAAAAAAAAATACTGGTAAGAATTCTCTACATTAAAGCAGCAAAACTGACATCACCAAGACTCAATAAATGCAATTACTTCACACCACCCAAGAACAAAGTAAAACCAAAAAGGTATATCAAATCAAACATTATTGTCTTATCTAATAGAACTAACTAAACCAGCACCAGTCATATCAGGAGTTCCATTAAGAAAAGTTCTTGGTCTTGTTTTCTTATCATGATGACGAGTGGTATTGATAACAGCCTGGAAAGCTTGTTTTATAAACTACGCTCTTACGAGGATTGTGCTTCAGTTATAGACTCAAGCCGATAGTAAAGTTTCAAAATGAGCTAGAAAATGCACCTTACGATTGTTGCAGAGAAAGTAAGCACACTGTAATCCTTGAACTCGCACCTTGGTGATATATCAAATTGACTTTTTATCTTGATCCAAGTTGAAACGTCATTTGGATTCCTCATTTTTGGTTATTTATAATGATCCACTAATATCTAGATAAATATAAAGATTTTTCATAAACATTCGGCCCCAAATATGAATAATATATCTCAAAAATGAAAATTAATTAGATAACGCATTGACTATTTTTCGTCAAAATTTAGCGGTTTTTTTTAACATTAAAAATTTGTACTAAATTGTCATATTTCTAACATTAAAATTATGTTTTACATAGGAATAGATTTATCTATCGAAATATTCACCTTTATATTTATTTGTAGTTTTCATATGCATTTACTATTTTCGCTTCTCTTCGAACTCCAGCCTGGTTTTACATTTCACGAGATTCGGACGGGGGGAGTGGGTGGTCCTTATAGCTCTGTGTATACGAATAAGTTGGAATCATTCCCCTGGATTTTCAGGGTAATTTTCCAACGACAACTGAACACGGTATTTGCAAAGGACTAATACATCACTGACAGGTTGAGAAAAAGATTTTAGGTTCAATTCATCTGAACTCCCCAGTACCTT
>NC_090747.1:89357972-89367972 GCF_036898095.1 Palaemon carinicauda
ATGCAGATTCAGTGATGATCAGACGAACTACCATATTGGAGGAGTAACATCACCAACTCTAACACTTGCAAATATTTGGGAATTATCATTACCAGCAATGGACCACTAGTTACAGAATTCAAGGAGAGAATAGAGTCCAGAACAAGGAATGGGCATGCTAAAAATAGTTTGGAGGTCAAATCGAATATCGCTTTACAGCAAAAATTAAATATACATTTTACTTGGAGGATCGATATTAACTTACCAGCACAATTCGTGGACAATATTGTAACAATAATTTCTTGCCTTTGAGAATAAAGCATTGGGAAAGATTTTGGGAATCAAATGGCAGCAGCATTTAGCATTGCAGCAATTCGTGATGGGGCATATTTTAAGAAGGGAAGAGTAGTTGGTCCATGATGTGCCAAGAGTGGAAGCCGGTGGGCAGGTGAGGATGTGGTAGACAAGAGAAACGTTGCTGATGACAAAAGCCTAGAAAGAATGGATCTGAGAATTGGGTTGAGCTCAGAGAGATGACACAAGAAAGACATACGGCGCGAATTTATTGAGGCCATATGCATCCTGTGGTTCCCAGAGGATTGAGTATATATACATTATATGTTTCCATTCTTCACTAATTGAATAGCAATTTGTAAGAAAGACTGAAGATGAAAAATTGAAGTAAAAGTACCTTACCAGCATAATCTTAAAATGCATATGGGGCCAGCAGGATTAAGGGTGGTTGTGGCCTATTGGTCCTGGTGATCGCCAGACTGGGGTTCAAGTCCCGCTCAAACTCGTTAGTTCCTTTTGCGTCTGCAACCTTACATTCCTTGTGAGCTAAGGATGGAGAGTTTGGGGAGCCTACAGGTCTACCTGCTGAATCTTCAGCAGCCACTGCCTGGCTGCTCCCTGGTCCTAGCTTGGGTGGAGAGGGGGCTTGGGTGCTGATCATATGTAGATGTGGGCAGTCTCTAGGACGTTGTTACTATCCCTTGCCTCTGATATTCATGAGTGGCCTTTAAACCTTTAAAGGAGGTTCTTGATTAAAATTGTCAAGGTTAGCAAATGACCCGTTTTATACTGTATATACGCATGTACACATGTATGTGTATTATATGTTATGTATGTGTATTTATGTATGCATACACACACATATATATATTATGTGTATATATATCATATATTAATATACATGTGTATATGTGTATGTGTATATATAAATATATTTGTATGTGTGTATGTATGTGTGTGTATATATATATATATATATATATATATATATATATATATATATATATATATATATATATGTGTGTGTGTGTGTATATATATATATATATATATATATCATATATTAATATACATGTGTATGTATATATATATATATATATATATATATATATATATATATATATATATATATATATATATATATATATACTGAATATTATACCACATCCATACAAATACGTATATACAATAAACAGGTCATTTGTAAGCTTGACAACTTTAATTAAGCATCTTCTTTAGCTTAATACTCCTCGCCGTCTAAATCTCACCTCCTTTCAATAAGCAGAGTTGAAAGAAAACTATCTCGCATTACCAAAATAGTTTCCTGATAACGAAAAAAAATTTTTTTTTTTTTTAATGCCGTAGATTTCATGAGAATTTCTCTTATCTTACGATTACAGCATCTTCCAGGGGTTACTGACTTGTCAGGTTGGATGCTCTAAAAGAAGCCATAAGACCTAATGAGAGATGTCTCTTAAGTAAGTATTGCAAGTCTTGTCAGATTAAAAACTAAATTGAACGGATAGACTAAGAAATTATTTACGTTTTCCTTTCCAGTTTTTAATCAAGGTTGGTTATCTTCCATTAGATGATATGAGATGAGATGAGATTCTGCGAAACCTATGGATCAGGACTCCAAAATAATCATGATAATAAAAAAATATTTTTCGCGAACTTTCATTCAAAAATATCTGTCCTGGAAAGGTAACCGCATGCTTCATTATTTCCAGGCATCGCAACATATAAATCTCGAATCATACTCAGCACTGCATATTTTCAACTCTTTATTCTATCTTAACTTATACAATTATTTGTAAATTTACTGGGCTGGGACGGTAACATCTGGGTGGTGGTGTGTGTGATATTTCAAGTACCGACAGGCGCCAGTGTACTTTACAAGTCCTGTACGTTGTCTAGGATAGCTTCGCCCATACACGTCGTTTGAGGGAGGTAAGGGGGGGGGGGGGGTTTACAGGACAATTAAAAAGAGACAAAATACTTCTATTTAAAATTGTTGCGTGTTGCCCAGCAGAAATGAAGATTCAGAATTTTTCAATTGCAAACATCCCTGCAGTACATTGAGAAAAAAAAATACGTATAAATCACTAATGTGCACTATCAAAATTTTCTAATTTAGTTTTTGAGCCTTCTGCCAAGATTCTGTCAAGAGGTGTTATCATTACCCAATGAAAATTATGCTAAAAATAAGTGGCTTCGTCTACACACGATACAAACACAAAACGCTGCTGTTATCTTCGTTCCTGATGCTATAATTGTCGATTTTTTTTATTTTTAATTATTGCTTTAGTAACAATAATCTGGTAAATGGTTTTAATGAACATGTTAATCACTTCTTCACAATTAAGCAGAAAATATGGGGAATTAAACACAACCGAACACACACCATGTCAGAGGGTGACACTCTAAAGCCCCCAAAATATAGGCTATATAAAAAAAGGGTCGCTGGTATTAAAAATTATTCACCGGGAGTACTCCAACGTAACTGTCAGATTGCTTCAACTATCTCACCCTCATGTTTGATGGGATCTTTCTGCAGCAAATTCTATCTAAATGCCTTTTAGAAACTAATATGTGTGTAACCACAGATGTCTTGAAGTGATAAGCGATCATAGGGAGTGAAACTATCGTGAAAATATTCATGAGGCCCTTCTCTGAAATAGATGCTAATATATATATATATATATATATATATATATATATATATATATATATATATATCCTTTGTTAGTTAGTATACCTCAACGAGGTGAAAGGGTTTGCCCATCGCCATGATCAGCAAAGCTATACTAGTGACGACCACCCATACTAGGTTGGTTTGCTGTGAGCGATCAAACCAAAATCTCCCACCATCACTAATCCTTCAGCCAGCGTGGTGATGAACACTCTCCAAAACCCAGACATGAATAACACTATCCTGTCACGGGCCCCCGTCCCCAGCAGCAGTAGAACAACTGTCCAAGGTGGCAGGCAGTTGCATTCCACTGCAAGGAGTGCTAAAATCTCTGGAAACTGAACCTAACAACGTACAATGTCAGGACCCTGTCTAGGGAAGAAGATCTTGCTGTGTTACTAGAAGAGCCGAAATAAATAAATGGGGATATAATAGGATTGAGTAAATTAGAAGAACTGGAGAATCTTATATAAGAGTTGAAAAGGAGTCATATATTTTGCTTCAGAGGACATGAAAGGAACACAGAAAATGTAGTGCGTTTTCTTGTTAATAAACATCTTGCAAGTAACACAGAAGAATTTTATAGTATCAGTGATATAATTGCAGGATTGATTATCAAACTAAATAACTGAAGATCATTCTACAACCTGATCAAAGCTGGAATAAAACTTCTAGAATACTGTGTAGTATTGAGCCTCATAATGGAGAAGGCATGACTATTAGAACTAACTACACACCAAGTATTAAGAACAGGATGATACTGCCTGGGAAGATTTGAATGCAAAGGATGGTCGAATTATGAAAAATCTTATGCAACCTGCATAACGAACTAACTAAACGATGGTGCCAGAAATTAATATCTAGATCAGGAATAAGAAATTTAATAGACCATAAGATCCTGTCCAACAAATTAAGATGAGATTCAGCAACTGAAGATCAGACAGGAGAGCAATACTCGAAAAAAGGCAGAAAGAAAGAGTTAAAACTCTTCTTCTGAATAGATTAATCACCGAATATCTTGAAAGACTTTCTCGACTAGAGGGGCACTCAGTAGAGCGCAGACCTACGCCACGGCAGCTTACATCTCGCCCTTTTGCCGACCTTGACCTTTGACATAGGACTTTCAAAGTTTAATAACTTCAACGTCTGAGCATAATAATTAATCCTTGAAAGTTTCACTACTCTGAGTAAAATTGTGCTGTTCAATTGAAGAAGAGACAGACCGAACGTGTTTCTGAAAAGCAAATTTGCTATAAAAAATCACACCTAAAATTTTGAAAGTCATGCAAAGTTGAAAAAACATTATCAATGCTGAGATCCATATGTTGAGGAGCCACTGTCCTCGACCTACTTACAATTATACTTTCGATTTTGTTAGGGTTCAACTACAGGCCCCATAATTTGCCTAATGCACTAAGTTTAACTAGATCTCTATTAAGGGATTCAGCAACACCGGATATACATCCAGGAGCTTGTTTTCTATGCCAAACCACATGTCCTGTGTATATAGGATGAAAAGCAATGGGCCAAGAACACTACCCTGACGAACACCAGGTACCACATTCCTATGCTCACTATGGTGCCCATCAACTACAACTCTGCAATCTATTACTTAAAAATTCAATAATGATGCTAAGGAAAGAACCACGAACCCTCTCCAAACTGTTTGAAAACAAGGGCCTCATGATTGACAGTTAAAGGCAGCACTAAAATCAAGGCCTATCATAAGAACTTCCTGAACACAATCAAGGGGGTTTTGTACAGCATTGGAGATTGTAAGAAGAGCATCACATGCTCCAAAGTCTTTACAAAAGCCAAATTGCAAACTAGAGAACAGATGATTACTTTCAGCAAACCTATTTAGACGTTATGCAATAACACGTTCAAAGACGTTAGATAACATAGGAGTTAGGGAAACTGGGTGGTAATCAGCTGAACTTGAGATACCTGAAAGACATTTACATAATAGAGTAACATTACCAATTCTTCAAGTGCTAAAAGAACTTCTAATTGCTAATTTGTGAAAAATAACGGATAACTTAAGAGCAAAGAAATAGGCAGTTTTTATGTGTGTGTATATATATATATATATATATATATATATATATATATATATATATATATATATACATATATATATATTATATTATATATATATTATATCATATTATATATATATATATATATATATATATATATATATATATATATAAATATATATATATATAAAAGAGAAATACCATTTGGGTATACAGCTTCATAAGCATCACGGTCCATCAAGAGAGCTTTCATTTCTCGAGGACCGAAGGAGCTAAACTAGTTAATTTAGCCTCAGAAAAAACAGGAATGAGAGATATAAAGTTACTCATACTCTTCTCACCGCCAAAAGAGTTACCCTTTCTTTTGGCCAATGAGTGACAGAGCCATGTGTTTTAAGTAAAGCAGGAAATGTTATGCCTACACCAAAGAGTGTAGCTTCAAGGGTAGCCCACCACTTATGTTCCTCGGTTGTACCTGGATTTGATTTGACGAAAAGAGTAAAAGAAGAGAATCAACATCCAATTTTATGTTTTAACCTCTTTACCTACTCAAGATTCTGTCCTCAATTATCTCGCTTCACCCACTGATGAAGGGGACAGCTGGGTCACCAGCTATTGATTCTCCAAATATCCTTATTTAATTACTACCTTCATATTACAGAGCTGCTACAAAATTCCCGCGACAAGAACATTGCCAAAACTAATATTAGATACCCTTTCGGTAAGTACCAGTTATTGCAGAAATTAATAATATTACATACCCCTTCTGGTCACAGAGGGGAACAAGAATGGGTTTGACCTCGCTTGTCCTCTCTCCTGGCAATTCTACTTTTAAAATTGTGTAATAAAAAAGTTTCAGTCAAAGGTAAAATATCTTAAAAGTAACTTTGACAAAGGTAAAATATAACATCCAATCCTCCAGAAATAATAGTAATTTTCAGGTAGGAGTGTTGTGTTATCAATAATTTCCTTTTGGTTCACATTTAGATTTTTGTGATGCTCTAACAATCCTTATTCTGTGTTGATAGAAACACGGTTATTTCTTTTAAAAATTTTTAACTGCAATTAAGTCCCTCTATCCCTACCTAAATTGAATGTTCCTAAAGCTGCGACTAGACGATGCTACCTTATGAAAGGCAAAGTATAGGAGAAAATGGCCCTACCTGCCAGATGAGCCTGTCCTCCCATATGAAGAGCAAAGTATAGGAGAAAATGGCCCTACCTGCCAGATGAGCCTCTCCTCCCAAGACCAAAAGCAACTGTGCTTTTTAAACCTTAAAAAGAGAACGACCAAACCAAGGGAAATTGAAGGAACCTCAACAAAAGAGCTTGAAGTGGTGGAGAAAAATGTAACAATACTTTGTGTACCGGACGACTACAATAACACTTCCACTGAAAGGACAGATGCATCAAATGGACATGCAAGAATTTCAAGATGGCAAATTAATAAAATTGACCTAAGCATTTTATGAGAATTAGAATTGTGCGAGTTCTGCTGTAATAGGAAATGTTACATATGTTTTTTCCTAGATATTTCCCGTATTTAGAGACCACAATACATGTGTTTATGCAGTAATGTAGTCTACAATGTAGGAGAATGTTCTAAATTCGATACCTTTTGTATGTTCGTTTAGTTCACACGAAGTTACGAACCTTACACCAGTCATCCAGACAAGACTTATCTCTAGCAATCTCAATTGATTTTACCAAGATAGAAGTGATCTAAGAGATGAAAGGCCAAGTGTGAACAGGGAGTCTAAGAGCTGTTGCTTCTGTACAATTGTCCGAAGCAGTTAATGCAAGCGATGAGTTTTCTTCACAGGGGATTCCTTCACGATTCAGCAGTATGAAAAAGAGTTACTACTATGCTTCCATTTCTTCTACATACGCCCATTTTAGAGGAAAGGGTCTAATGTCAGGCATATATATATATATATATATATATATATATATATATATATATATATATATATATATATATATATCGGTATCAACCAATATATCTATATTTATATTATACTAGTATCTATCTATCTATCTATCTATATATATATATATATATATATATATATGTGTGTGTGTGTGTGTGTGTATAGGCGCTAAAATATTTCCATATCATATTTACCTCGTTAAGTGAACCAAAGGAACTATGTCAAATTATAAGCATACCATTAGAGATGCACTAGTCCTCCCTCCTATATAAAAATGCATACACTGACATCGTTCAGTATAATTATATAGATAACCTTCCCCATCCCCATGGGTTAGGTCAGTAAATTAAGTTAGGTTAATTGATGTTTACTAAAGCGTTCGGTAAGGATGTAAAGGTTTCAGATACCATTTACGGAAATCATCTATAATTTAGAAAACTCAAAGTCTGTCAAACTTAAAATAAAATGTGATCTTATACCCGTGTACGAAGACAGACTGAAACCTCATTTTATGGCTTATAATAAAAACTTATGAAATTATGTAAATTGTTTAGGTTGAAAATTTAAAAAAAGAGTATCCTTCTTTTCTTTAGTCTCCGTTGGAAATGTGTGAAAATTGTAGCGCCATAAACAGAAAACGAAAGAAATTTGCAAGGAGACACTTAAATACATATAACTGACATGCATGAATTGCGAAGCAAGGACTAATGAGAGTACGTTAAGATGTTCACATTCAAATATAAAATAAGTTAGAAAGCTAAACACAATAATAAAAATTCTAAATTTTCTGAACGAAAAGTTTAGTGTAACAGGTGAAATTAAATTCTCTATATAGATCATTTGCGCCGGATTAAAAAAAATATCTTCGAAATTAGCTCTCCCAAATTGATATAATACTTCAACCTGCATTACAATTCGGTTAAAGCAGCATTCATTTTACATAAAACGCAAATACAAACGCCTCTTACGCATGTATTAGTATTTAAATAATTCATTCACAAGTGCAGTATGTTTGCATATATATTTTAAACGAACTTTCAACAGAATTTTAAACTAAAGAAATTTAATCGATCTATTGTCCATTCTACTCCTGTTTGGGCAAAACTAATACACAATACAAAAGATTTAAGTTGTCATAAGTAGGATAATGTTAATTCAATTTCTATAACATATAAGTAGCTTAAGGCAATGTTAGATACTTAGGCAACAGATAAGTAAGAAGTCTAGATTTTATTTGCCACAATGAAATATCTTTTAAATAAAAAAGATATTCATTAACGAAGATTCATCAGACTATTTCTGCCATCTTTAATTCAATGTGACCCACAATGGAAAATTGAAACATTTGAAGAGAAAACATAAAGAACGTAACCTAAACGAAAACTAAAACCAATATCGATAGCGTTTAAAGCTTCAATTGAAAATAAAAAGCCATGACCAGAAAAAAAAATGTTATGCTCTATAAACAATAAAAACTGTATAAAATCTACATAATATTGGTATAGCTGACATCTGGTAGATATTAATGCCCCAAAACAACTTTGAATTGGGTTTTAAAATGTTAATACATAAAATACCGTGAACTTAAGATAATTCTATTGGGTTGGATTTATTGATTTTGGCAATTCATCTCCCAAGCGAATCTAGGGTAAGACCCAGCAGTTACAATGAGGTTAAATTTATAACAGGTTGTACAGGAAGATGAATGAATGAAAGCAAGAACAGTGGTAAAGTAGAAAGATATGAAGTAATTGCAACTAGGGACAGAAGGAACGCTGCAAAGACCCTTATTTAATGCGGTGCACTGATGGCACTAAAGCGCAAAACAACAGTTCCAGAACTTTCTTTTCAAGGATAACTGGAAGTTATATCTAGCTAATAAAGTAATATGGAAACTAATACAACCAATTTATGTACACCTCCTTTCACTGGGAAACTTGGTCATTATTTGGTTTACTGCAGTATATGTTGTGTTTCTTAACCACAAATAGAAAAATAAGGTTATAGAGTTTTTCTTTTTTTAACTGAGAGGCGAGGTGAATGCAACTGACTTTATTTCAACGGATAGGGGTTGAGGACAAGGTAAAAAAAAAAATTCAAACAAAATAATTCATGCACAGACAGGCTTAAACAGGTTGTGTTAACAGTGATGTGTAGAGCGAGGTATACGATAAAAAAGAAAATACTGTTGCAGTGTATAAACGTGTTGTGAAACTCGTGCGGTACATATCTGTAAACCATTACCTAATCATGGACAATCAGAAATATCAAAATAAAAATCCAGCAATTCTCCCCAAAACAAGGGAGCACACATTCATGCAAACTTATAGTCTACAACGCTAAAGGTCTAACTACCCGTACAGCAAAGTTTAAACTTGCTTCAAGAAATCTTGTCGTATATAATCATGTTCTTGGAACTAGATCCCATGAATATTTAAAAGAAGTTAATCCTCCACTCCCAAGTAATTTCTCTCTATAGTCGTCCAATAAGCACCATTCATGAAATAATATGCTTACCTCATTTTTTTTTTTCAGAAACGTGCGTGCACACACCACAAATAAATAAATTTCAATGTTAATAATTGTCTTGACTGGAGTGGCCCTATAGTAAAAACAATACAGTGGACACTGACTTATTCATATAATTTTAAGACCTTAATCAAAAATGAACCGCTTGAGTAACTTCTATCTAGACCTTCTAGGTCTACCATCACAGTTTTCCATGAATAGGGGAAACGGGGAAACAGAAATACACGAAATCAATGTTCAAGGCAACAATGAACTACCTATATTGAGTGGAGGCAATCTTGTTCTTTGTTGCTACAACCCAGAATGATGACCTGGAGCTTCATCTCCAAGCTGGAGAGCAGTTAAGCAAGCTCTTCTTCGCCTTAAGTGGATCAAAACCAAGGTACTCTGGTCCAGATACATCATAGACATCCACACTCTGAGAACCAATCACCTTGAAACTTGTGAAGAGCTGCAAGCAGGAAGCATTGCATTCACAAAGAATTAATTTCTTTGGAACTTGCATACAAGCATCTGAAAAAGCTGATAAATAATCA
>NC_090747.1:89372972-89390472 GCF_036898095.1 Palaemon carinicauda
CATTCTTAAAGCTAAAAAGACAATGCACATGTCTAAATGCTAAAAAGTAACCCCTCCCCTGGTAGACGCTGGATTTCGGATCGTGTGTGCGCAGAGCTTGGGAATAAGCATTGCGCCATTTGATTACCAAAGAAAATATAACCGATTAATTATGAAGCCTATCACGACGACATAAAGGCTATGCAGAAAAATGTCTATCGTACATACGATGCAATTTTCAGGAGATAGGTTAATAAGATAAAATGAAAAATCCGCAATAAAAAGAGAGAATATGCCGCATAACAAATATGCATTTAGGCCTTGCATGGGATTAAAGAGAATTAAAAATATTGGCTCATGTAGCTCGGAGTCAATGTGATCAAAATATACGTTAATTCCGAATGAAATTTCAGTAATCTGATGTATTATTCTGTGGAACAATTTCGCAGCAATTGAAACAGCAATTGCGATAGGAGGTAATCCTAGATGGGGACAAATTCATGAATATGTATATACAAGGTCCGCTAACGGCTCCCCTTACAAACACCCCTACAATACAACACCCCACCCCCCATTTCTGTTTCCATTCACAATTCAGATGATACAAATATATAAAATAAAGATCACAAGAATGATCGGAAGTGTATATGCAAGAATTTAATGGTACATTCCAAACATGTACTGATGAAGTCCTGCAATATACTAAATACGATGGAGGGTTGCGTTGAAAGCTCAGAGTAGATACGGGGGGGGAGGGGACGGAGATGTAATTCGGAAACAGGAATCTTCTTGCAAACTAAATGCACCTTCTTTTTAAAGCAGACGGTCGGATGTGAGAGAGACTTACTTCCTCCTCCTCCTACTACTACTACTTCTCTTCCTCCACCCTCACCGTCCTCTCTTCATCTTAGAGAGAGAGAGAGAGAGAGAGAGAGAGAGAGAGAGAGAGAGAGAGAGAGATATTTCCTCTTATATTTTCCGATGTCTTGGTTATGTCAGTAACGAATACAGATCTCCGTCTTACAGATATTCAAGCAGGAATTTCTCCCGAGGAAAAGTTACTTCAAACATCAGATTTGCTTCTGTAAACCTGTAGGTTTCTATTTCAAACTTCTTTTTTTCATCTTCGTGCTGAAAAGCGACTGTAAAAAGGTTCTCTCCTACATTAGTCGACTGAATGAGATTATATTTATTTACTTTTCTTTCGATATAAGATACTACTTCAAGGCATTGGAAGAGCCTTTGCCTTACCATCAGGAGTGTTTTTATAAATATCCCAGTTTATGATCTAAAAAAAACTACAGGAAAGACGACACTTTGGCCAACGTACTAACACATTCTCTAATTTGAGTAACATATCTGTCAGTTGCATTTGAATGGGTACACACTAATAAATGAAGAGGTGTTGGGCAGAGCCTGGGGCATGCAAACTTATTTTATAAACACTTCCTCTGAAAATCGGAATGGTAAAACTTTGATACCACACTATGGGACAAGTTGAATGATACATACATACATACATACATATACACACAAACACACACACACACATATATACATATATATATATTTATATAATATTCATGCATGTGTTTATAATAAATAAATAAAAAAATAGTCATGTTTCGCGGGCAAATATCATGTACCATCCAGCTTATGAGAAATATCATCTATAGCTATGAAATATAAAAGTTCTTACGATTTATATTTCACGAGGTCTTTTAAAAAAAGCAATTTTTTTTTCTACGAATCGGAAGATGACCTCAGTGTAAACTTTGGAAACAGGAACCAGATATTGTCCTAAGCTATAACCATTTCTTCTCATTCTGATTAATAATGCACTTTCAATTTCTTCAGAACCATTTTTTTCATATAAAATATGAGAGAGAGAGAGAGAGAGAGAGAGAGAGAGAGAGAGAGAGACCCACACCCAAACAACACTACTTCCATTTATCTCTATAAGTCTTCAATGCAATCTCTATTATCTGTGCGCCAAAGCAACATTCGTTGAGCGCCAATCCATCTCTGTCGATTCCATTTCTCATCGGTTATCGCTCCTCCCTTTCATTATTAGCAGCGCATTCATCACCATCATCATCACTACCATCATTACCGGCAATTGTGTCATTCGAGCTCTAGCTAACCACTGGGCAGCCTAATAGCCCTTAATGGTCCGGATGTAGGGTGCATTCAAATCGCCTGGTCCATGACAACGATCGGAACCGCTTTGCGTTGTCATTCTTACCATCTTAATCACAAATGATATTATATTCATGAAGAGCAGTTTTCCGAAAAGAAAGGCTGGCTTCACGGAAAAAGACAGATAGCCGTCATTTAGGGTAATTGCGTTCTGGATAGATTTTGTCAATGTAGTCAACAGATGTAATTAGACTCGAGCAGTTCATTCTAATAATAATAATAATAATAATAATAATAATAATAATAATAATAATAATAATAATAATATCAACAGTAGATTCTAGTCCATTGGAAATAAAGTTATGGGATAACATTAAAATTTTCAAAACGTTTTATATATAAAAGCTCAAGTAATTAAAAATTTAAATTTTCAAACAAACATGACCAAATAAAGCTGCAATAGTGTTAAACAAGTGGAAGGTCAAGCGAGCTTAGAATGGCGAGAAGCAAAATTTGCTCAGATCTAAGGAAAGAAAGATAAACAATTACCAGAGTACCAGGTGGTGTGCTATTTCCTCCTGGTAACCTGTTCAATCATTATCAAGCAGAAAGAAATGAGAAAGGTGATTTTATGGGAAGCTCTTCAGCCAAGTAGGACGAAAGTGACAAAGAAGAGGGTGCAAGACCTAAGTTATTTGGTTTAATAGATATAAAGCGGAAAATTGACGCAAACTATTGTGGATTTTGGAAAGTTTTAAAGGCCGCTCATGAATGGCAGAGACAAGGGACAGTGTCATTGTCCCAACAAGCAGGACAATGCGCTACAGACTGACCATATATTATGATCAGCGCCCAAGCCCCCTCTCCACCCAAGCTAGGACCTAGGAGGGCCAGGCAATGGCTACTGATGACGCAGCAGATAGCCCTATAAACTCCCCCAAACACCCCATCCTTAGCTCACAAGGATGGTGAGGTTCCAGCGACCAAAGAAACTAACGAGTCTGAGCGAGACTCGAACCCCAGCCTGGTGTTCACCAGTCAGGGACATCGGTAGGGTAAAAATAGTAAGGATGTATACAGTAATTCTTGACTTCATTCATACTTTCAAGTTTTAAAAATAGTAAGGAAAACAATAATTCTGGACTGTTCAATCATACATAACAATAAAAGCACCTAAAAAGCTTTCACAGCTTTATCTGGACACTTCAAATGCTGTTATCGTGTTTTATACAAATGCCTCGAGTAGTATTTCTCAAGTATTCACTAGATATGTTTTTTAATTAATAACATAATTAGATACATTTTACGTAAAATTTAAATATACTAAGATGTATATGTTATAAATTGTAAGATTGTAAATGTATATTTCATAATAAAAAAAAATATGATATACAGTAAGCTCAGCAAGATTCTTTCCAAACTTTACACGACTGTGTCTGCCTGCATGTGCGTAAGATTGATTATTAAACCCGATTTTTTTTTACCTCAACCATGATCACCAAGGCTCGCCATTGTAAAAGAAAAAAAAAACTCGTTTAAATTACAAAGCAACGAAACCACCACCGCAAGCAAAGCAACAACTGTTACAGCAAGCGTTGGCAGAAGATTAAATATGAACGCAATGCTAATGCCTATGATAAATTTGGACCGAGAGGAACAATGGCGGCCGTTAGCATTTAGTAATTATGCGTCGCTGAATAACATGTCAGAACAGGACGATTTTCGTAAGAGCCTCGAGATCCACATTTCTTCTCGCGAATAAATATTCAGAATAATAAATTATAGGCGCCTTTTGTTCTTCTCACTTTTCCTCATTCTTTTCTTCCCACTGAATGCCATTCGCAGTCAAATGCATCATATTTAATTATACTTTATTCTTTCACAATGCGATGAGAGAGAGAGAGAGAGAGAGAGAGAGAGAGAGAGAGAGAGATTGTACGGCGTCTATCTTACTCAAAGATAAAACTGTGATGAAATCATATTTAATTATACTTGATTCTTTCACAATGCGATGGAGAGAGAGAGAGAGAGAGAGAGAGAGAGAGGAGAGAGAGAGAGAGAGAGATTGTACGGCGTCTATCTTACTCAAAGATAAAACTGTGATGAAATCATATTTAATTATACTTTATTCTTTCACAATGCGAGAAGAGAGAGAGAGAGAGAGAGAGAGAGAGAGAGAGGAGAGAGATTGTACGGCGTCTATCTTACTCAAAGATAAAACTGTGATGAAATCATATTTAATTATACTTTATTCTTTCACAATGCGAGAAGAGAGAGAGAGAGAGAGAGAGAGAGAGAGAGAGAGAGAGATTGTACGGCGTCTATCTTACTCAAAGATAAAACTGTGATGAAATGTTTTGATACGAACTATTGCTCTCCATCAATATCCAAAGGCCCTTCCTTCACTTCATATCCCCACGCTCTTCATTTATCTTTGGTGTTATTACTGCCCACATTTATCATCCTCTCTTTCGCCTTTCTTTACCCTTCATTTCCACCACCACTTCCTCCTCCTCATCCTCCTCTTAGCGCTCTTCATCCGTTTCCTTCTTTTCCTGCTTCCTCTTTCCTCCATCATTCTCTTTTCTCTCCATCTCCCGCCAGGGACTTGTTTCTTCGGTGGGTCGGACGGAAGCCCTCTCTCTCTCTCTCTCTCTCTCTCTCTCTCTCTCTCCTCCCCGTGCAATAAATTAGAGACCGAGAGCTTAGGAAAACTCCCAGTAATTTTTGTTCCGCTACAAACGAGGCAGCGATTTTTATCTTCTTGTTTCCTCCCTGCGCTCTCTCTCTCTCTCTCTCTCTCTCTCTCTCTCTCTCTGGTTTACGTGGTTCACTCGTTAATGGAAGCAGGAATGAAATAATTAATTTGGGTACTGAAAGAAAGAATTGAGCACACATCATTATCACTTTCGGGAAGTTAAAGATAGAGATGATTTATTCAATCGTTATTCATACTTACATTTCAAAAAAGAAGAGAGAGAGAGAGAGAGAGAGAGAGAGAGAGAGAGAGAGAGAGAGAGAACAATGGTCCATGATGTTGATAGTGCACTAACGAGTATTGATTGCTTCGTGGGGATGACGATGATTACGGCGGTAGTTGCGGGTTGGTTCTATACCAAGCGAATTATTTGGTTTGATTGAGTATACACACTATATATAATATATAAAATATATATATATATATATATATATATACACACATATACATATATATATATATATATAACATACTGTAATTATATAACACACAAATATATATATATATATATATATATAAACACTGTATTTATATAATACACAAATATATATATATATATATATATACATATATATATATACATATATAAATATATATACAAATATATATATACATTTATATATAATATAATATATAATATATATATATATATATATATATATACAAATATGTGTGTATCAAATTTCCCTCTAACAAAGGTGGGCTCCACAGAATAAAAAATGTTGATGTTCTATTCATCCTTCAACTGCAGATTTGTAGGTGGATCCCCAGTGCAGGGAAACATCCTATAATTAAGCGCTCCATATACCTAAACAGAAGAATCGGTAGCACTACGTCAAATACACCTGCATATGCAGAATCATTGGCAGTGCACTGTTCACTACCTGACCTTGAGTTCACTCTCGCATTTCCTAGGCATTAAGAAATTTTCTATCCAAAAGGTCTTTTCCCGCCATCTGTCCAACACTAAACCTATGAATTATAAAAAGTTTCACTTAGTTATCCATTCCTTCTACAGGGACCGGAACACCTCGAGGTTCTTTGATTATTCTTTCGCATATACGATAATCCATCGATTTTCACATTTCTCACCATTCCAATCCTCTTTAAACCACATATAAGCAAACAGTTAATTTTACAGGTTTATTCCTTCTCTTTCCGGATTCAACATTTACACTTCACTTTCCGTAAAAAATGGTTCATACATTCCTCACACCATTTTATCCTTCTCGCTTCACCTCTTTTGAGATTTCTCTCATCTTACCATTCTCTATTATATGTAGCCTACTCTTAGATACTTATACGAATACATGACTTCTCTACATATGAAAACATTAACTAACTCCATACTTGATTCATGACCAATTTCTCTATCCTACAGCTTCACTTACACTCACTGTCCTTTCTCTAACCTTTGGGACTACCCTATCCATGGAGGAACCGAATACCTATTATCAGACACACACATTCACAAAAAAATCACTCTTTTGCCTACTTTTATCAGCTCTAAAAAAATTCATGTTTTTATACCATAAATTTCTAACGTCCTGCACAATGTCTCTTTATCTACTATATCATAAAATATATGCTACACATCATTTTTACATTTACTTTAATGCTATAAAAGTTTCAGAAACAAACTTGCACCCAAGGTCCAGATATAACTCGGCAGTCAAGATATGAATATGACAGTGAAGGTTGGACTGTTTTTCTCTGGAATTTGTTTAATTTCTCTAGTTATTTTTGGCATTTAAAATTTTCCCCCGAGTAATACTAAAAATACTAATCTACCTATCTTTCTTTTTCCTCTAAGGATAAGGCATTCTCTGGCTAATCTGAGATCCTAAACTCTACCTATATTAAATGTATTCCTGGTTAAAAGTATTTATCAATATTTTCTTGACTGCTGGAAGTATTTTAGATGTATTATACACTACATAAATATAATGTATTATACTTTAATAATAACATAGAAGAAACCATTACGATTACATACAAGCAACAATAATATTCCACCATCTTTTCTCTCTCATTTATTATAATAACTAGAGAGAGAGAGAGAGAGAGAGAGAGAGAGAGAGAGAGAGAGAGAGAGAGAGAAACATAATTAAAAAAATAAATTTCAAATTCATTTATCCAGTGCTCCATAAATAATTTGAGAATTCATGTTCCCTTTGCCTTTCATGCCCATAACATTTGCAATGCTTTTTCTTCATATAATACTACCGTTATCTTCCGATCTTTAATACTGCAATTTTGTTACATTTCTGGTGAACTTTCAAATGTAATATATTATCAAATTACTAAAAATTAATAGGAGCTAATGAGAGCTACGGGGAAACCTCATCTCTCTAGAATGAGCAGCGGTCTGGTGATCTGCCCTAAAGAGAGGTTCTCCAAATACCCAGTAGCCTCAAAGAAGCTTACAGGCGTCTGAGGATAAAATTCAAAGGAGAGATGAGAGGAGAAAGACGCCCTTTGAAGAGTAGATACATCACTGTATGTGTGGGATGAACGAGACTGTATAAAGATGATCAATGAGAACATGGAGAACAGAACAGAAGTGATAGACTTTCAGAGGCACGAAAAATAATTTCATCAAATGTTAAGTTTCTGATTTAACAAAAAACAAATGACCTATATTCAATTTCATTACAAGACCGATATACATAAGACTTAATTTAATCTAGCATGTTCTTTTTTGGTTACACAAGCAACCCATCTCCAATGGTGCTTAATCCTTTACCTCCTGTTTTCACGAGCATATTTAATGGTTATCCAAATCTCCCACATCAACGGCTTCACTGATATATGTGATAATTTAATACAATACATTGTTTGCAAAATATAACGAACAAAAACCCCATACAAACACATAAACAGTATATATAATGTATATAGTGCATATACATACTGTGTAATATGTATGAGTGTATATATATATATATTACATATATATTACACACACATTATATATATATATATGTATTATATATATATATATTATATATAATATATATATATATGAAAAACAAAAAACTATAAACTTGAATCATTATAAATGGACAAGACAGAGCACGGCGAGTAGTTTAGGCTCAAGCAGGGAAACTCGCCCCAGTACTGTGAAGGTGAAATGCTAGCAATGTTACAGCCGATCGTTTAAAAAACAAGCCGATAAATACTTAATTTCTGGGTTTCAACTTCCTTCCTCCCTCTACACAATTTGCCAGGAGTTTTGATCAAAATTTGTCATAGTTAACACAAAAACTATCATTACTATTATAATTTCACGATGAACAAGATCACTATGAGAATTAATGCAAACCACTTCTGACTTTCTCTCTCACCTGCTTTGTTGGAATTATTTTTCACTCAGTACTTCCCATTTGGTCTGATACAATTAAGAACGTGTTTTGAAATTAAACAATTGTGCAAAATATGGTTTATATAAATTGCAAATAGACAAAAATTCACTCATGGGATTATGAATTGTATAAGAGATATGTCCATGTACGTGTGTATACATATATGTATGTGTGTATACTACACATGTATATGTTAGCAAGAAGCCGTTTTAATTACAAATGTGCCTAGGTAGCAAATACAACAACGGTTACAGCAAAAATTAACCTTTAGTGCAGAACCTCTTTTGGATGGCTAAGTGGATAAAGCCAGTGCCACCATATTTCCAGAACAAAAGGAGTACGTTTAGATCCTATTCAGACTTGAGCTTATCGCACAATTCCCTTTGGATTAATTAAAGTTTTTCACAACTTAAAGCTAATTTTATACCAACTTGCTATTTGTTGTTCACTGTTCAACAAGTATTGAAAAACACTAATCTAAAGAATTAATGAAATTCATATATATATATATATATATACAGTATATATATACAGTATATATATATATATATAAGTATATGTATATATATATATGTATATATATATATATATATATACAGTATATATATACAGTATATATATATATATACAGTATATATATATATACAGTATATATATATATATATATATATTGTGTATATATATACATATTATATATATATATATATATACCAATATATGTATATATATATATTTCTATATATATAATATACCTATATATATATTTATATATATATATATATACTTATATATACATATATAATATATAAATATAGATACAAAAATGTACAAAATATAAATAAATACAAATGTAATATATAAAAGCAACAGCATATTGATTTAACGAATAAAAACCATTAAAAATCGTTTTCCTGACTTTCACTCTCAAGGAAGAATTTTTATAATGCTTCTTTCGTCAAAACTTACCCCTTAAGGAGACAATTAACAGCATTTTTCTTTCGGATATTCTCTTTTCAGACTCTGAACTTTGATTAGAATGGCATCGAAAACTATCGAGAGAGAGAGAGAGAGAGAGAGAGAGAGAGAGAGAGAAAGAGAGAGAGAGAGAGAGAGAGAGAGAGAGAGAGAGAGAGAGAGGTCAAGACATCACGGACGATAATGGAGGAACCTTTTTATCTCCAGAGCGTTCAAATGGGAGGTGGAAAAACCGGTAAGAGAATGGGGAGAGTTTTAATGAAGTCTGAAGTGTCTTTATTCTACCATCGAGAGAGAGAGAGAGAGAGAGAGAGAGAGAGAGAGAGAGTTCAAATTCTTGCCACCGAAGTTTCCAGTATTCTTTTCTTTCTTTTCTCCTTTTACCTCCTTTGCTCCAAAAAAGGACCCTCGACCCGGCGATTGGGGCCTTCGGAGGAGGTTCCCCCTATTTTTGTAAATCACCGCCCGCTCTCTTTTGGCCTACTTGCAAAGGCCCCATTTTCTTATCTAATTGGTCATTGGGCTGAAAGTTTAGCCCACTGATTGGATAACTTGGACTTTCTGAGCACCATTTTCACCTGACTCACGAGGGACCACGGCCCGAGGAGTAGAGCGTAATGGAAAAGACAAAAAATAAAAAGTGTGACGGCTCTCCAGATACGCAGCTGAATAGAGGGTTTCTGCTGAAGCAAAAACAAGAAAAAAAAAAAAAAAACATTGAGAGAACGAATTGAAAAGGGTATCGAACAATATATTTTTGTAAAAAGTTTTGTTCTTTTGTAAAAACATACAAATACCAGCCAGCAAGCTGATCCAATTCAGAATTTAGGGAAACTGACAGGTTTCAGAATTGCGTTGAAATTCAAAATACAATTTTATAATATAACGATAATTAAAAACTTTCAAATAGTTCTGCTTTAAATAGTACCTAAATGTATAAGTAGCGTGCAACAAAATTATAAACATTATGCAGCGATTCATTTTTTTTTGGATGATGCATAAGCAAGTGAATTGAATTTATATAACCTGATAGGAAAAAACAGAATTAAAAACGATACTATGATAAGTTTTCGTTAGAGATTGGTCCCATTTACATAATGATTTAACTCATAATTTTCTTTTTAATAAATATTTTGCATTACAATGAAAAACTTTAAAGAAAACTATCCACTACAATTACCAAACGACTGATTAATTTACTTCCATGAACTGGCGTATCGTGTACTATGGACAACGACGGCAGTTAAAGATTTTATACCACAACATTACAATTACCTGGAGAGATTACTCAACGGCCATATATGGATGAGATCATGGCGAGGGATAGATGGAGATGATTTGGGCATGCTCTTCGCACTCCCCAAGTGAGATAAGTTTATCAAACTTTTAACTGGGCTCCAACAGACACTAGAAGAGTTACAAGACCCAGGCCTACATGGCTGAGGACTCACAAGCATGAGTAGGAGATGGTGAATGGAGAAGTATTTATTTAAAAGTTCAAGATGGAGACGACTGGCGAAATCTAACCGAGGACTTTTGCGTCAATAGGCGTAGGATGAGATGATGATGAGATATTGGGCGGTATTCGTAAAGAAAAGGATATGCTTATACTTGCAAAATATGAAGGAAGTTCTTCTACTTGTATTCATAAACATTTCAAGCAAAGGCTTCTACTTTTAGAGCAAAAGCATATCCTTATGATCACATAAAAGTAAATGGTTATACATAAAGAAGACTCTTTTACTTCTTATAAAGAGCATATGCTTCGAAAAAGCTAAGTCTGGTCAGTAGCAGACTGCAGTTCGAAGAGAAAGGTTGTTCTATCGTATTCCCAGCACGATGGCAGATTTTGTGGATGTGAGGCATGTTAAACAATACATGCTCCGTCTACCCACACTTGATCGTGATTTCAAGATGTTATTCCGTTTTTAAGAACAAAATGTACAGTGGCTTGCGGACAGATATCTTGTCCACACCTGGAATCTCGATGAAATATCAAGGTTAAGCCATAACTTGGTGATATGCATTTTACATTTACTTTTGCATGTATAAACAGTTGGGAGAATACGAAGGCTGCTGTATTTAGGGATGTATGTATGTACAAACAGTATATATGTATGTATGTATATGTGTGTATATATATATGTGTGTGTGTGTGTGTGTGTACAGTACATGCAAATATACTGTATTCATATAATATATAAATAGTTTATATATATATATATGTATGTATATATATATTATATATATATGTATATGTATGTATATATATTATATATATATATATGTATATGTATGTATATATTATATATATGTATATGTATGTATATATTATATACATGTATATGTATGTATATATTATATATATGATATGTATGTATATATATGTATATATACAACGTATAAATATACATATATACACAGAATATTCATATACTGCAAAAGCTTATATACATGTATGTATATACACACACACACACACACACACACACATATATATATATATATATATATATATATATATATATATATATATATATATATATCTCGATTCGTACCAGAAATAGATTGTTCTAAATCCCAAACCTGAAATAATTTAGCTGAAATCATCTATTTCAATTAGGTTTGCTTTAAACCTCAATTACCCTTCGCCCTTCGTCCGGGTATCTTAAAGTTTCCTTCAAACTGCAAAGTTGAGCGTTTAGCGTCTTCAAAACTTTTCAACTCAAATCCATAAATCAAATCACATAGTTTATTATTATTATCATTTATTATTATTATTATTATTATTATTTCATTATCATTATTATTATTATTGTTGTTGTTGTTGTTGTTATAAAACAAGAATGGAATTTTTCGCGAGTCCTAAAAGAATTCGGAAGAAAATCTTCTCGCATTTCCAAATGGCTTCAGAAGAAATAGCCATAGACTTAGCATGGAATTCTGAATGCCTCCAGAACGGAATCTCAGAACGGTATCGGAAGAAAACTTTCCCAGATTTCCAAATGGCTTCAGAAAAAATAGCCATAGACTTAGCATGGAATTCTGAATGCCTCCAGAACGGAATCTCAGAACGGTTTCGGAAGAAAACTTTCCCGGATTTCCAAAAGTCTTCAAAGGACATGAATTTCTGAATGACTCCGCAACTGAAATCTCCAGGAGCAGTCCTGAACAACTCCTCCCCGAGCTTCAAATGACTTCTGAAGACCTGATCTTCATTTTTTCAAACGTAGCCTGCAACACCTCACATGATCTGTATGTAGCTGGCGAAATCTAACCAAGGAATTGCGCGTCAATAGGAGTAAGAGGAAATGAGTTAATGACTGGGAGAAGGATTTCACTTAACTCGCAGATATCACGTTCTGGCGGAATAGGAAGCTGCCGGTAAGAATTATGTGTTACGTCATCGGGACACCATCAACTACAGATGGTTTTGGTTGCTGCCGAAGTTGCCGATCGTTCGTTTTATATCGCCCGACCTATAGAAAGACACAGCTGAGCTTTGAAGATCATAATGTATGCGCCTTGAAGGATCCTTTGCTTGGGTTTTTTGCGACGATGTCTTATTAAAGGAGACTCTTGGAAAAAATACGAGGCTTTGTATTGGTGCAAAAAACGGATTGCGGGGAATGAGGATGGAGGCAGAATGGTTCAACTGAACGGTGAGTGACGTGTAGTTCTTCAACAGGAATGTCCCAAAATTCGCCATTGAAGTAAGGACATATCCAGACGACATTGGTAAATATATCATGTTGCTCGTTATTTACTTTGGCATGAAAGTGTAGGCGGAGAAATCGATAGTATTCATCTCTTTACTCATTGCCCAGATAGGTAAAGAATAAATCCCTTCGATTTCCCTGAGGAATCTGACGAAGTGAGGACTCGCGGCACTGAAATCTCTTTTGAAATCTAAAAGGACACTGACGAACTAAGGAAAAGAGACAATGAAATCTCGAAAGAAACAGATAACCTAATGAAAGAAGATCTTGAAAACTAGAAGACAGGAGAGAACAGCGAAGAGAAGCCCCTAATGCCAGAGGTAAGACACCTAAAAATAGAGTCTCTAATGCTAAAAGTAAGGCACCTCAAAATATAGATCGAAGACCCTCTTATGCTAAAAGTATGGAACCTAGAAATATATGTCAAAGACCCTCTAATGCTAAAAGTATGGAACCTAGAAATATATGTCAAAGAACTTCTAATGCTAGAAGTGTGGGAGCTAAAGAGAGAGGTCAAAGAACTTCTAATGTTACAGGTGTGGGAGCTATAAAGAGAGGTCAAAGAACTTCTAATGCTTGAGGTAAGGGAGCTGAAAGAGGTCAAAGAACTTCTAATGCAAGAGGTGTGGGAGCTAAAAAGAGATCAAAGAACTTCTAATGCTAGAGGTGTGGGAGCTAAAAGAGGTCAAAGAACTTCTAATGCTAGAGGTGTGGGAGCTAAAAAGAAGTCAAAGAACTTCTAATGCTAGAGGTGTGGGAGCTAAAAAGAGGTCACAGAACTTCTAATGCTAGAGGTGTGGGAGCTAAAATGAGGTCAAAGAACTTCTAATGCTAGAGATGTGGGAGCTAAAAAAGAGGTCAAAGAACTTCTAATGCAAGGGGTGTGGGAGCTAAAAAGAGGTTAAAGAACTTCTAATGCAAGGGGTGTGGGAGCTAAAACGAGGTCAAAGAACTTCTAATGCAAGGGGTGTGGGAGCTAAAAAGAGGTCAAAGAACTACTAATGCAAGGGGTGGGGGAGCTAAAAAGAGGACAAAGAACTTCTAAGGCAAGGGGTGTGGGAGCTAAAAAGAGGTCAAAGAACTTCTAAGGCAAGGGGTGTGGGAGCTAAAAAGAGGTCAAAGAACTTCTAATGCAAGGGGTGTGGGAGCTAAAAAGAGGTCAAAGAACTTCTAATGCAAGGGGTGGGGGAACTAAAAAGAGGTAAAAGAACTTCTAATGCAAGGGGTGGGGGAGCTAAAAAGAGGTCAAATAACTTCTAATGCAAGGGGTGTGGGAGCTAAAAAGAGATCAAATAACTTCTAATGCAAGGGGTGTGGGAGCTAAAAAGAGGTCAAATAACTTTTAATGCAAGGGGTGTAGGAGCTAAAAAGAGGTCAAATAACTTCTAATCCAAGGGGTGTGGGAGCTAAAAAGAGGTCAAAGAACTTCTAATGCAAGGGGTAGGGGAGCTAAAAAGAAGTCAAAGAACTTCTAATGCAAGGGGTGTGGGAGCTAAAAAGAGGTCAAAGAACTTCTAATGCAAGGGGTAGGGGAGCTAAAAAGAGGTCAAAGAACTTCTAATGCTAGAGGTGTGGGAGCTAAAAAGAGGTCAAAGAACTTCTAATGCAAGGGGTGTGGGAGCTAAAAAGAGGTCAAAGAACTTCTAATGCAAGGGGTGTGGGAGCTAAAAAGAGGTCAAAGAACTTCTAATGCAAGGGGTGAGGGAGCTAAAAAGAAGTCAAAGAACTTCTAATGCAAGGGGTGGGGGAGCTAAAAAGAGGTCAAAGAACTTCTAATGCAAGGGGTGAGGGAGCTAAAAAGAAGTCAAAGAACTTCTAATGCAAGGGGTGTGGGAGCTAAAAAGAGGTCAAAGAACTTCTAATGCAAGGGGTGAGGGAGCTAAAAAGAAGTCAAAGAACTTCTAATGCAAGGGGTGGGGATAGATGTCGCCAGCGAGGCTTTGGGGAAGGCGCGGGGTTGTCTGTGTTCTTTCTGATACATAAACTTAATTAAATACAAGTAAAAACAGGGCATTAAATACGTATTATAAATATTAAACTCTTTCTTATCTTGACAGCACAAATGAAATCTTACAAGTTCCAAAATGTAACTAAGCACTCCCGAAACACGAGTCAACCTTTTACTTCTGCTTGGAGGATATCCTCGCAAGTAAAAGGTAGAAGTACAAGGTAATTCTCTGAAGCAAAAGGTAGAAGTATAAGCAAATCTTTCTTTCCATATTCATAATGATTACCTTATGCTTACAAGGATATTCTTCATTTTTATGAATACCTTCCATTGTTACGCATGCTCCCAAATCTCAGAACCGAGATATGTCCTGTGAAATTTTCTTTCAGTGCGTCAATAAAAATAAATATTTTCGATTTTCACTACTTCATATTTGAACAGCTAAGTTTTTTTTTTGAAGTGGGATTCTCAATATGGCAGAATTCAATAATATTCTAATGAATTTATTTACCTTGGAAGAAAAGTTTGCGACAATGGGTCGTGTATTGTAATAACTTTTATTTTGACATAATCTAATATTGCAGGTTTTAACGAGAGAGAGAGAGAGAGAGAGAGAGAGAGAGAGAGAGAGAGAGAGAGAGAGAGAGAGAGAGAGAGAGAGAGAGAGAGAGAGAAAGGTTTATGAATTAAAGTCTTCATGATATCTAACGATATAGAAATGGAAAAATGATGATGATGATGATGATGAGAGAGAGAGGAGAGAGAGAGAGAGAGAGAGAGAGAGAGAGAGAGAGAGAGAGAGAGATTTATATTTTAAGGACCACGACTGTTCCACAAAAAAATACCTTCAAGCCAGAAACTAGCAGAGAAATAAGAGAAAATATAAAGTTAGGGCGATGACTGGAAAATTGAAAAAAGCTGACTCATGGCTCGTGTGCGCGCCTGAGGCATCTCGTGAACGAAAAGCAATGACAACTTTAAAAGCCATTACAAAACGCCTGGTAGTATTGCACAGACACCCAGGTTTTGTCTGGCCACACAAACTGGGGAAATTACAATGTGTATATACTATAGCGTGCAAGGCAACTAGAACCCTCTAAGACCCCTCTGTGAATCTTATACACATTTGATATTAAGATTTTTTTGCTTTGGTCCTGTTTATTATATAAACATCTATTGGGGCATTTTCCCTGCCCCTGAGCTTATGGCATCCTACTTTTCTAACTAGGGTTGTAGCTTAGCAAGTATTAATAATAATAATAATAATAATAATAATAATAATAATAATAATAATAATAATAATAAGTTAAGACGGTCTGGTCCGTCGTGTCATCGATTATAAATAAAATAGAATTACATATATCTCAGTTCAGTGTTTTCTTAAACGTAAGTCACAGCATGACGTTTACGAGTTATTTTATGATTTCTTGGTCAAATAACTAAACAGTAATTTTTATTACAACTGCAATTGTCTCGATTTCTAAAGTGAAGGTTCGCCACTAATCCAGCCCTAAAGAAAGAGAAAAACAGAGGTAAATAGAATGAAGCTACTTTCGTAGGCAACGATAGATGAGTATCTTGATAAGAGGGAGAGTTCTAGGAATCAGGAGAAAATGGAAACAAAGAAAATATAAAAGCTAGACAAAGCAGTGAACAACAGACGGCAACAGAAAATAGAATCGGCGAAACGTTGGATCACAGTTTAATAGACCTTTCGGAAACCAGTGAAAACATTTCTTCAAAACTTGCGTTTCTGTAATGTTATATAAGTATGAGGAATTCATATACTACTAAAGTGTAAATAATCATATACGCGTGTATATGGGAACCAAGCCTTGGGAAACAAACTTTGTATCGTATCAATAACAACTACTTCTATGAAGGTACTTGAAATGTGGACCGCTTATCATAAAATTAGGGGATATTCACACGCACCACATTGAAGAAGAGAGAGAGAGAGAGAGAGAGAGAGAGAGAGAGAGAGAGAGAGAGAGAGAGAGAGAGAGAGAGAGAGAGAGAGAGAGAGAGCCGATTTTTCAATCAGGTGTCGTCTTCGTAATTTCGTACACCGCGTTCGTAAATCTATCCAGATCCAATTCTTTCTCCATCTGGGAGATTAGTTTTCCTCGCGTGCTGATGGGGTGCCGTGCATACTATCGGTTTCTGGGAAACAGGAATATGGTGAGGAACATTCCTTGTATCTTCTTTTTCTCTTCGACTTTTCTTCCTTCCCCTCATTCTTCTACCCCCCCCCCCGCCCTCCATCGCTTTTTTCCCAAGGAGAAACAAAAATCCCATCTTTATGAAAATTAGCCTTCGTGTAGGTCAACCCCCATCGGCTCTCCTGTTTGTCACGAACCTTTCAACCTCCGGAAGGCGAGAGGGTCATATCTGAACTTCAGAGTGGAGTTCTCCTCTTTCCATTCGGAGGTCATAAGGGTTATTTTAGCTTAACACCACTCTCTTGACACAGCTCTCCAAAAGGAAAACAAGCTCCCTCCTAAAAGCAGCAGGAGAACTGCCTTTAAAAAACAAGACTCGCACTGTTTGTCAAGGGAGATAAACATTAGCTCTCTTTCCAAAATTAAGTTTGCCTATCATTCATACAGACAATTAC
>NC_090747.1:89397972-89442972 GCF_036898095.1 Palaemon carinicauda
GTCAGAGAAATATCGAAAATATTGTAAGGCGTTTCATTGCAGCATTAAAATTAGTCAACTTGAGTAAATTTACATCATTAATACCAAACAGAATTAACAGTTTAATTCAAATGTAGAATTAAGTGCCAACATAAGTCCTTAGCAGAAAGTTGCTGCCGATTCTCAGCAAAGCGAGTAGCACGCACATGTTCTTGACGCACAGGCACTGAATGCGTAAATGGACGTTCCCTATTAAAACCGCCCTCATGGAAGATAGGTAAATAGCTTAAATATTTTTATTTGTATTACCATTAACCACTTAAAGTTCGTGCTATTGATGAATAACCACAAAATCAAATAGGTATATTATAATTTTTTTCTTCAAAAAATCCTCTGACAAATAAAAATGTAAGAAGAGTATAAAAACCAAGAAAGATATGAATTAACTATATATATATGCGAAAAAAATGCTAAGTGACGCCTTTATTAAATACATCAAACACTATTGACCTTAATTGGAGAGAGAGAGAGAGAGAGAGAGAGAGAGAGAGAGAGAGAGAGTTTAAATGAAAAACCAAAATTAATACAAAGACCCTTTATTTCCTTTTGTGTTGGATGTTGTTGTATACAGAGCGAATTCACATAATATATATTCATAACGATAGTAAATGAAAATGAAAAAAAAGACAATGCAAAATAATTTCAACAGAATTCACTACCATTGAATATATTTATGATAAGCTGTTGCATGCAAAAAATTTTGAGAAAAAAATGAGGCATTTTACAAACAACAAATACTGTACAATGATGCAGATAAAAATTGATGAGATTACTTTTAATCATAAATCTCTAAAACCAATTTAACATCGCCAGTGAAGTGCATTAAAACATTCAAAGAATAGTAAAATTTATTAATACATTTCGGGCCAAGTAAAATGTATTAATAAATTTAAGGCTGCAGTTATCTTTTGATAGAGACGAAAACATTGAATAGCCGACAACATCAGAATTTCAATTCGTCCACCAACGTTATCATATAAAATCGATGTTTCTAAAATATTTTCATTGGCAATAAAAGTTTTCATTCCCGTTTTAACTCGATTATACATTTAAAATGAAACTGGAATTTCACCGGGAATATGAAAAAGTCAAGACTATTGTAAAAGGTTTTTAAAATATCATGTCAGCTGTAAATAAAATCTGTTGCTCTGTTTGCATAGAGGGAGAATGAAATTTTTTCATTTCTAAATTAAAAAAGAAAAAGAAAAAAAAGATGGGTTGTTTTTGGTACAGATTCACTAACATAGTTACAGTTTAATTTCATCTTCCGAAAACATTTATGAAAGTAAAAGTTTTCAGAATATTTCATTGACTGTGTGGCGGACTTTATTGCATAGATAAACGACTATAATTATTTATTTCTTTTTTAAGGATAAAGAGGACGGAATGAACATAGCTGCTAGATTACTGAAGGAGATAGATTATTAATCAATAAGTTTGTTTAACCGAGGACAAAATATATTTGTTTTATAATGATGAACTATAAGCGACTGTTAATCGGCAATATTTCTAAACAACTGACAAAAACATTTTTGTTTTATAATGAAGATTTACAAGTGATTGTAAATCTGAAAGTTTCTGAAATTATGTCAAAACATTCATTTTATAATGATCTAGAAGTGATTGTTAATTGTATCTTTTTTAACTGATGCCAAAACATTTGTTTTATAGTGTTTTTCGAACTAATAACGAAACATATTTGTTTATTATAATAATTTACAATAACGAAGGAAACAGGGCTAAGTAGGAAATTCCATATACTGGAAGTAGGCTACATGGCATAGAAATGACGGTTCAAACTGGTTAAACCTAAAAGTACTTCGTGACTTCTACCCAGGTTTTGTGGGATAGCAAGATATGTCGCGTACACAAATGCCACAATAAAATATTTGAAAAAATGTCAGTTTGTTTCAAAAATAAATCTTAGATAATCTGACTTACTCCCTGATGATCTAATGGAAATTTGTTTACAGAATTTCATAAATACTATGGTGAACCCTTACGCTTGATATACAAAACACCACAATCTTGATAAAAAAAAAAATCTTCAAATAGCAAAAAGCATTATTTAAATCTCGAATGAGCAATGTGTATTGATGTAAAACTGAAAAAGAAAAAAATTATACATTATATACCTCACGTTAGTAACTTTTCCATAGGATTCTAAAACAAACGAATCAAATATATAAATTAAAATATCTTTAAAAAAAAAAACATTTGAAATTAACAAAACAAGTAGAAACTTTCCTATTGACATTTGACAGATATATCCTAGAATAATCAAGAGACAACAAATGTCATAAATGGTAGCCAACATCAGGCTTATACTGTATATAAACAATAATAATAATGATAATAATAATAATAATAATAATAATAATAATAATAATAATAATAATAATAATAATAATAATAATAATAATAATACATACATGAACAGATATATTGTACTTCCACACCTAAAATAAAAACTTTTTAAATAAAAAGAACCATAAAAAAATCGAACTTCGCTACCCACATGTTTATGCTATATAAATATATAACAACAACAAAAACAACAACAACAACAATAATAATAATAATATTAATAACCAAAATAATAATCATAATACTATCAATACATAATAATAAAATAAAGAGAACTCCAGAAAATAATGTCGAACATGCCTGCCAACACTCGCAGTGCAAATGAAACATGGCATTATTAAAGATTTCGATGCGGACAATACGGGGTTATGTGATATTAAAACCTGTTAAATGCTATCATCAGATCAACATGCAAAAATTACGATGGGGAAAAAAAATCTACACTCCCCCTCCGAGGCCATCGGCATAAAATGCTACCCTCATAAAAAAGTAAAAATAATATATATTTTCCCACCGACGATAAACAAATTTGTCAAACGCAATAACTTCGTTATTATTATTACTTTTTTTTTTTTTTTTTTGCGGTCGCACATAGTAATATTCTAAATTGTAATTCCAAAACAAAATTAATACGCGCCGTAATTGCAGGCAGTGAATCAACTAACGTATACATAATGTATACGGGAAAGCGATTTATAGTAGATGGCTGTCGGTCATTTACACCATAAATGCTTTTTTATTATTTCCAGTACTTTCTGTATTCTATTGATATTTTTTCTTTACCAGTCTATTTCTGGAGATTAATTTATTATTTTATTTTATATTTCCACAGGATTTTTCATATTATTTTGCGTACGTTTACTTGACTTTTGCTCTTGGGTTTTTTATGGTTTGATTTATTTATAAAAACGCAGTTTACTTTTACCTATATTACACTTTAATATATTTTTTATCAGTCAAATTTTATACACAAGACTATTGGACTAGTATATCCCATGACCTTCTCCTAAATGAAATATTAATAATAGATCATCATTTACCAGCACACACACACACACACAAATGGCAGGGTATTGTATTTAACATAATGCTGCTATAGCGATCTATATCTATATTATTCGTTTAGTTATTTAATAAAGATGAAACGTAAAAGAAAACCATAATATTTCAAAGAACTGAAGTTTCCTTTAAAAGTAATGTAATATGCAATGAACTTTACGAGCCAGGTCGCCGATCAGCAAAACATACACACACACACACACACACAAAGCCAATATCAGCTCAAATATGTAAAAGTGAATCTTAAAGAGAGGACTCCTAAGGAGCGATGGATTTATGGGGGAAAAGGCTCCGCAAAAACTCAAGACTTGGAACGGAGAAGGCTTTGCAAAAAATGAAAAACCAATTAGTGTAAAAACTAAATGCCCACAAGAAGGTTACTTCTAAAAGAAGGCAATTGTTAAAAGTAATTACTTTTAGCATATTTATCAGGTAAAAACTGCGACAAACTTAGAAATAAGGGCTGAAATGAAGGGACTCTTAGAAACAAAAATAGCAAGTGAATTTCAAGATATAAAAGTCTTCCAAGTCCATGAGAAGGGATCCACTTAGAAAGATATCTTCCTTACAGAGGAAGACCTGTAGGGTTTTGAGGGAATGGGAATACATACATACATACAATATATATATATATATATATATATATATATATATATATATATATATATATATATATATATATATATATAATATATATGTGTGTATATATATAATACGTATATACACATATATTGGGTGTATATACACAAAATAAAATTAAAACAGCTTATCAAGTTCAAGCAATAAAACTATCACCCGGATCGAAGCAAAGATATTTACAGTTCATTCGCGAAGCTGTGGAATTCTCTTACCTAATTTTTTTTCCCCAATTTATAATTTTCTCACTTTCAAGAGTAGTGCCTGCAGCTTATGTTAGGGTTAGGCTTGGCTTATTTCATTCACAAATTTCACTTTCTGTGGCAACGTTATTTATGAAAATCTGGAAGCATAAAAACTTCGCGATCTATTTCTTCACAGGACATGCACACGTGTGTGTGTGTGTGTGTGTGTGTGTGTGTGTGTGTGTGTGTGTGTGTGTGTGTGTAATACTCAATAGATCGTTTTCTGAGGGTTAAGCCAAAACTCTTTATTTGGGAACAAAAATGAACTATCGGACTATTATTCTAACTTAGCGTTTTATTTTAGTGTTAACAACCATCCATATGGAGTTAATAATTATATTTAGAGGATTCTGAAGTAAACAAGTGCAATAATTCATGATAAAATGTACCTCTGCGATATTCGATGAATTTTTATGTTATTTGATCCATTCCCGTTTTTATGGGAGTAAAAATGAAAAGAAATGAAAAACAGAATCATTCATGAATGATTCCCAACAGACTTATAATATCATTTACAAAATCCTTTTTTATATATACTATTGTAAAGGATAGAAAGGGGAATAATTGTTTTTATTGAAAAGTAATCATCGACACAGCTAGAAATAGCCAAATAATAATTGAATTTGGTTGCCTTTTAACATGAAAGTCGAATGGTCAAAAAGACATACAACAAAAAAGAAGGAATATTTTACGAAAAAAACATTTGGTTTCACATTTCATCAATTAAAGTTTATAAAATTGAACAGTTGAAAAAGCATGTACAGAAAATGTCTGCCTAGCTTCCGGTAACAAGACCATATTATATTGTCACGAATTTTATCTTTTGCAATATAAAAACAGACATTTCATCATAATAGAAAAAAATAACGTCAAAATATACATTATATATATGCTGTATATTATATATATATATATATATATATATATATATATATATATATATATATATATATATATATATATATATCCTCCTACGCCTATTGGGGCTATGGGCCTCGGTTAGATTTCGCCAGTCATCTCTATCTTGAGCTTTTAATTCCATACTTATCCATTCATCACCTATATAGCGTTTCATAGTCCTCAGCCATGTAGGTCTGGGGCTTCCAACTCTAGTGCCTTGCGGAACCCAATTGAACGTTTGGCGACCTAATCTCTCTTGGGGAGTGCAAAGAGCATGCCCAAACCATCTCCATCTACCCCTCATCATGATCTCATCAACATATGGTAATCGAGTAATCTCTCTTATACATTCATTTCTAATCCTGTCCTGCCATTCAACTCCCAATATCCTTCTGAGGCCTTTGTTCTTAAATCTACTAAATCTATTGGAGATTGTTTCATTGCGATGCCATGACTCATGTCCACAGAGTAACACCGATCTCAATAACCTGATATATTGTCATGATTTTTATACGTAATTTCAGGCAATTTGATTTCCAAATTTTACTTAACCTAGCCATTGTCTTATTTGATTTTTTTCAATCTTTCACTAAACTCCAACTCTAAGAACCCTGAATTTGATATCATAATTCCTAAATATTTAAATGATTCTACCATCACTAATCTTTTTCCCTTCCAATGATATTTCATCTTCCATTGTATCATCAGTTCTCATCATCTGTCTTCTTTCATTTATCTTGAGCACAACCTCATGTAATATTTCATCCATTTTGATAAGCAGGCGTTGCAAGCCCTGTGGTGTTCTGCTAATAAACACCGCATCATCAGCATACTCTAGGTCAGCTAATTTCCTATCACCAATCCAGTCCAATCCTCCTCCACCATCCCCAACTGTTCTAAGCATTATAAAATCCACGAGGAGGATAAATAACATAGGTGACAACATATTCCCTTGGATGACTCCACTATTCACAGGAAATTCATTAACTTTGCGCTTGCTATGCTCATGAACACAATCAAATTTACGTAGTTAAGAGGAACACCATAACGCAGGACTCTCCAAAAGATTGGCCGGTGCACACTATCATAGGCTTGTTCATAGTACGCAAATGACATCAAAAGTGGATTTCTATATTCTATACATTGCTGTACAGCAAGTCTTAAAATGGAAATTTGGTCAGTACAACTTCTGCCTTTTCTAAATCGTGCTTGTTCTTCTCTCTTTTTTTCCACTTTCACCATAACTGAACGTAGTCCCGAAGAAGGGCCACGAAGTGATTCGAAACTCGTGTCACGTAATTGCATTTTTCCTTTTATCCTAGAAACTATCTGAAGGACAGTTAGTTCGGAGAGAAACTATCTTTGCATTTTGGACGGCACTAAAAATAAATTATAATATATATATAAATATATATATATATATATATATATATATATATATATATATATATATATATATATATATATATGTGTGTGTGTGTGTGTGTGTGTGTGTGTGTGTGTAGACTACATTCGGCAATGAAGAATACAGAAACAAAAAGACTACTGGCATAGCTACGACCAAGTTAACAAAGAAGTGACATTTGACAGTTCACTGAAATAAATACTTGAAATATTTCGTCTTAAGAGCAGGCCAAAGAGACTTGGGAGAAGCACCAAGACTATGAACATCCTCCAGTCTGAAAAGGAGAGGAGAGGGAGTTGGTGGGAAGGGGGGTAAACGAGTAGGGGGTGGAGAGGGTGAAGAGAATGTGGGGGAGAGGGAATTAGAGGGAATTGTCGTCAGGACTGGATCTACAAAGGCGCCTTGTGCAGGCCTAGGCGAGCGGATAAGTTAATTAATAAGGACGTCTTTGATCTGGGGACAATGTGTAATCAGGCGGGCAGACCCCAGGGACAAAACTCTTCATGACGTAATTCAGCCATTCGGTATCGCGAGGAGGAGGAAGAGGAGGAAAAAGATAGATGAGGAAGAGTAGGAAAAGAAAAATGAGGAAGAGGGGAAAAAATGAGGGAAAGGATAAGGAGGATGGGGACGTTTAGGAAATAATAAGGATGAGGAAGATGAGGAAAAGAATAAGGATGAGGAGGAAGATGAGGAGGAAAAGAATAACAAAGATGGAGAAAAATAAAGATAATGAGGAAGATGAAGAGGAAAAAGAATAAGGATGCGAAGGAAGATAAGGCGAAAAATAATAATATGGAGGATTAGAATAAGGAGAAAAGGGAAAAATAAGCATACGCAGGAAGATGATGAAGAAAAGGATAAGGGTGAGAAGAATGAACAATAAAAAAATAATAATTATAAAAATAAGGATCAAGAGAAATATAATTATGAAAAAAAAATAAGGAAGAGAAGATGGAGCATATCCAACAGTAAGGAGGAGGACCAAAAATACCACGAAGAAATAAAATATCTAAAGACAAGATAGGATGAGAGGGAGTTAAAACAGATTTGGTGAAAGAAAATGAATAAGGGAAAGACGAAGGAAAATAGAGAAAGGAAGGAAAAGGAATGCTCATGAGAATGAAAATATGAAGGCGAGAAAAAAAAAAAGGATGGGGAAGATGATGAGAGAAGGACGAGAATAGGGAAAGAAGAGGATTAGGACATAAAATAGGAAGAGAGGAATATGAAAAGTAGAATGAGGAGGATGTGGCAAAAATAAAAATTCTTATAAAAGAAAAAAATCTAAATTCCTATAATAGAAATTATAGGGATTTTCCACAGGCTACAACCCTTGATTTTCTTTTAGCAAACTCGCCTTGATTAAGTAAAAAAGAAACGTGTGACGTCTGCTAAGCATGGCTAATGAAGATCTCTCTCTCTCTCTCTCTCTCTCTCTCTCTCTCTCTCTCTCTCTCTCTCTCTCTCTCTCCTCTCTCTCTCTCTCTCTCTCCCCCCAAAGGGGCAAAAGCGATTCTTCACTAAAAATATTTTTTCTGACTCTTAATATCTCACTGGAAATAATGTGAGAGAGAGAGAGAGAGAGAGAGAGAGAGAGAGAGAGAGAGAGAGAGAGAGAGAGAGAGAGAGAGAGAGAGAGAGAGAGAGAGTGAGTCCCAATGGGCTTCAGCTTTGGCATTGGACGCCTTGATCTTCTTGAATATTCATGGTTTTTTGAGATGTTTTTAAGAGCAAGATGGGAGAGCTATTTTTCAGAAAGACGAAGGAAAGAAAACCTCGGGACGAAGATGAATAAACTAGGGATTTGCGTAGGGAGGAACGGAGCCATGGAGGGAGAAAGTGAGGGGAAGGAGTAGGGGGAAATGAGAGAATAAGAGGATGAATGGTCTGATAATAATGGCAGAGTCTTTTGCAGTCGCAGGAGTTGAAGGCCAGAGGAAATCTTTAAGAAGAAGAAGAAGAGCTTGGGCGCCAAGTCCAATTCAATTATGGAAAGCTGGAGCTTTGGCCCTCCGATACAGTCACTAAATGAGCTGGGATTCCCCCCACCCTGGATAGTCTGGACTCACAAACTCTAAAGAAAATTGGTGATACGGTAAGGTTACCGGGGTCACTCGGAAGGGTGGTGGGAAGGTTGTTCTGTAAAGATTGCCTTGCCTTATGCAAGACACGGGCTCTTGCGTTGGCAGTCGTAAGCGAATTTGATTAGAATTTACTTTATTTTACTTTGAAAGAGGGAGATGGGAAGGCAGTTGTAGGTTAGAAAGATAGGGCAGAACTACTAAACACATTTTATGGCTTTTGTCAACCTTTGGGAAGATGGTTTAGGGTAAAAATGTAAAGGGGACTGGTAATTTGTTGTAATTATTTTTCTTTAATATTGTCACTGATGATTTCCAAAGTATATCATTTGGATTTTACACTAGCCACTTATTTATGTAATTCATTATATTAATTTTGTAAATCAAAGTTTTAAAATTTTATTGCTAACCACAAAAGAAAAGCTTAATTTTGGTGTAAATGGATTTGCAAATATAGTTTTCTTTCTTTCATAACTTGTTTCCATTACCACTTAAAATGTATTGAAACCGCTTAAAATGTATTGTGCTGGTAAATATAAACTGAATTATAATCACGATAGTTCATAAATATTTTGCACGTACGTATAACTGTAACAAGAAATTTTGAGATATACAATTAGTTTCGTTACTAGGTTAATACTGCATTTAGGGTCGCAACTAAAAAATATTGGGAAACACTTATACCATGCACTAAATCTATCTAGATCTATATTAAAGGATTAAACAACCACATATCTACATTCAAATGGAATTGATGCTGAGACAGAATAGCATGATTTGAATATGCAACAAACAAGCTTTCAGGCCAAACGTATATAATACAAAAAGTAATGGTCCAAAAACAATAATCTGAGCAACATCAGAAATTACATTCCTATAGTTACTATGGTACTCATTAACTACTATCCTGAGAGCTATTACATTCAAATTGAAATGTAATATCAAGGATATATATATGCAAAGGAACTTGAGCAGCACGTTTCCCTGTGATTTTTACGCATATACAAACATATATAACAATATATATATAACAATATATATAACAATATATATATATATATATATATATATATATATATATATATATATATATATTGTTATATAGATATATACATATATATATATATATTGTTATATATACATATATAATATATATATACATAAATAAATTATAATATACATATACATATATATACTGTACACACACATAATGTATATATATATATATATATATATATATATATATATATATATATATATATACATACATATACATAGACATATATATATATATATATATATATATATATATATATATATATATATAATATACATACATATATATAAATAATATACACATACATATATATATATATATATATATATACATTATATATGTACATACATATATCATATATATATATATATATATATATATATATATATATATATATATATATATATATATATATATATATGTAGTAGGTTGGTCATGGCACCAGCCACCCGTTGAGATACTACCACTCGAGAGTTATGGGGTCCATCGACTGGCTAGACAGCACTAAATTGGATCTCTTTGGTTACAGGTCATTTTCCCTTTGCCTAATCACACACCGAATAGTCTGGCGTTATCTTTACATATTATCCTCTGTCCTCATACACCTGAAAACACTGAGATTACCAAACAATTCCTGTTCACCCAAGGGGTTACTTCACAGTAATATTGTTCAGTGGCCACTCTCCTCTTGGTAATGGTTGAAGAGAGACTTTATCTATGGTAAGCGGCTCTCCTAGGGGAAGGACACTGCAAAATCAAGCCATTGTTCTTTAGTCTTAGTTAGTGACACAGCCTCTGTACCACGGTCTTCCACTGTCTTAGATTAGTGATCTCTTGCTTGAAGGTACACTCGGGCACACTATTCCATCTTATTTCTCTTCCTCTTGTGTTGCTAAAGTTTTTATTATAGTTTATATAGGAGATATTTATTTTAATGTTGTTACTGTTCTTAAAATATTTGTTTTTGCCCTTGTTTCCTTTCCTAACTGGGCTATTTTCCCTGTTGGAGCCTTTGGGCTTATAACATCTTGCTCTTCTAATCAGGGTTGTAGCTTCGCAAGGAATAATAATATATGCATATATATACCGTGCACAATTTCCTTCGTCCTACCAACAACTCTTGGGAGTATCAAGGTAATTAAGTTTCGTAATGCAGCAGCATAATTAGCATGTTAATTAATGCATTTATTTGATGAATTTACTTAACTATTCGAAACTAGAAAACAGCAAATAATTTAAAAAATTAAAAAAGGTTTACGTTGCATTACAGGAGCCATGAATCACCATCAATATACACTATTTTCTAATAACAACTTTCATACCAGCTGAAATCATTTTGAAAATCTTTATTTATTAAAACTGCAAGGAAAAGCGGAGACTTACATTGAAAAACCTTTTTCTATGAAATCTTTTTACCCTTTTCCATACTAGTAGTAGTAGTAGTAGTAGTAGTAGTAGTAGTAGTAGAAAAACTTGTATACCGGATGTCCAAGGATTAAAGGATTAGAAATGGAGTTTCTATTTACCCAAACAAAAGATTGATCAGGACCGCGCGCGCGTGCACGTGGGTGCCACTCTTCAATGTTTGTGCTTTAACCCGAAAGCATTTCGAATTTTGATCCCATAATTGTATAGTTAGCAGATAAATTATTTAGATTAGTAAGAACACACACACACTACTATATATATATATATATATATATATATATATATATATATATATATATATATATAATATATATATATATACACTATATATATATACATATATATATAAATATAAATATATATATACATATATATACATATATAAATATATATATATATATATATATATATATATATATATACACACACATATATACACATATATATACATACATATACATACACACACATATATATATATATATATATATATATATATATATATATATATATATACATACATTGTGAAGTCCTGTGCGAGGGAGTTCTACCCTCCAAAGGACAACTTAACAGTCATAATTCTTTTAGTTTGTTTTTCTTGGTAAACAGCTTGCTCTCATGGATTTCCTCGTCTATGTAACTTAAGAACAAGCCTCAACTAACAAAGGAGGTCTGGATTGCGTTACATGGACCTCCTTTGGCCATTAACTTGTCAGGCGCTTAATTCTCACCTCTTCCCAGGTCAGCCACAGAGATACGCCAGATGTGAGAATAAAGGTTCTCATAGACCGGGGCATCGAAGTCCACAAAGAAGAAGACCCCTGGTCATGATTGGCCAACACGCGGAAAAATAAGGAGGGGTCACAAGATGCCATTGGCCCTCAAAAGATGAAGACCGCCCTTGGAAGTCAAGATTACCCAATCAAGAGAAAAAGGGGATGGCCCAAAAAAATCTTCACTGCGAAGCCTAAGGCTGTGAGGGTAGAAGAAACCAGTTCCAGTCCGGAGGCCATACAAGAAACAACTCTTCCCAGGATCAAGCCAGTGCCTGCGTCCCCCAGGACAGGCTCTCCCCCCCCTGAAACCTCCAAGAGGCTCGAACTCCATCTGAGTCAAAGAACACACTCAGGACGAAGAAAGGAACCATCTGCGTTGACGTCCCAAAGAACACCTGATGTGCCGAAGTTTTTGAAGATAAGTACTGACACCTGTGCGAGGGAGAATAAATAAGTGCCAAAAGTTGAAAAGGGTTGCATGGATGGGAATTCCAAGGGAGTGAAGCTGAGGGATAATTGTGGGGATTAGTTTCTCGTAATAATGTGACACCCTATTCGCAACCAACATCATTTTGTTTTTTCTTGTTTTATGTTACAAGTTTTCTTATGTCAAGTAATAACAGTTTCTTTTTTTTTTGTTGTATAAAAATTGAAGTGCGAAGTGAGGGTTTTTCTTTTGTTGTCGGGGGGGGGGCACATAGACAGATTGCCAACATTATTTTCATTTGTTTACGGGATCACCCGTGCACTTTTCTTACCATAATTATTCATTTGACATTTATGTTCTGCAGTTTATTTTACCGAGTGATTTCGGAAAATAGAAATTAAGTGATACCTTCTTTCTTTTATTGTTATTTGTGCATCTGAATGTATTTGGATTGCTAGAGAGAATTAAGCTTAGTTTTGTCTTTTCGTTTTTTTTACTGTAATCATTTCTCGATTTATTAACCATAAACTCGAAAACACATTTTGCTTTATTTGTCAATTGTAAGTTATCTCCTTAAGAGTTTTACGATCATTTTATTTTTTTTTTGTTTGACTTAAATTAAACTATTGTATTTTCGATTATTACAACAGAGTTTCTTTTGTCCGTGAGTTAGACTAAGGTTGAAACCAAATTGTTCCTACACGAATTAAAACTATTCCAACGAGGTGCAGCTCCAAAATAAATAAATGAGCTCGGGTGTTTTTGAACCGTTAATAATATTAACAGGTTCAGTCATATAAAAGAATTTTGAGTGTCAATTAGTCGCTCTGGATTGACACGAAGTCACTGTGTCATGTGAAGAGTCCGATTGATACTTTCTTTAAAGATCGTAATCTGCACAATTACGTCACATCTTTAAAGTGGGGGCCTGACCGGGATATATTTTTTTTTACGTAACTTTTGTTCATTTTCTTTTATGTTGGAATATAGTTTGTTTTAGCTTTTGCTAATTGCTCCGGAAACAGTTTTTGTTTCGGAGTTTCTTCGGTTTGTCGGAAATTTGATTTCGAAATCAGTGTGGTGATCTTTGATCTCGGTTGTTATGCAACCTGAATTGTTGTGTTCTGTTGATTTCATAGTGTAAAATTGGCTGACCAGAAGTCTTGATTTTTTTTTTCTCTTCTTTCTCTCTTTTTTTTTATCAAGCAGCAGTAAGTACATTCAAGGTTCAAGGTTCAAGGTTCAAGGTTCAAGGTTCTATCGTTTCAGTCATGGGAGACGAAAATTCAGATAGAGTTTCTAGGTTCCTAGAGGAACCGAATGACTTTTTGTTAAGGCAACTCTTCCCAGCAGAGCTAATTGAAGTGAGCTCACGTGCAGATTATATCCAAAATGCAGATAGAAAACAACAGATTCTAGAGGCCTTAGAGAGAGAATTTAATAGGCGTCAGGAAGAGCGTGAGTTGGAGATAGCAATTGAAGATAGGGACGAAGATCACTCCATAACTCGAGAACACTCTGTTATGGGAGGAGCAGCAGCAGTGCCAATGTTACCATCAGCCATGTCATCAAACCAGACTGCCTACCGAACTTCAAGTCCAGCTGAAGTTGAATCTCATGAAGTAGTTCAGAGGTCAGGAGAGTCGTTGAGTACGAGAATGAAATTTAAAGCAGCTGAGCTCGAAATTGACTCACTGCGAGCTCAGTTGAGGAGACAAGGTCAGGATTCAAGACCCCCAAGGGCACAACCCATGGGAGGATTTTCAGAAAAAGATATGGCAGGACTCCTTCCATCCTATGATGAAAAGAATCCTGAAGGCTTCTTCCTGTCGTTTGAGAGAGTACTGAAAAGTCACCAGATCCCAGAGGACGCCTGGGCTCGCCTGTTGCCCATAAAGTTAACCGGGAAAGCAGTGGATGCGTACAATGCGGTATCCGACCCTGTTGCACACGATTATCGCCGGGTAAAGGCCTGGATCTTGAAAATTTTCGAACTTGTGCCTGAGGCTTATCGCCAGAAGTTCAGGAACTTGAGGAAAGGATCAGAAAACTATGCAGAATATTGGAGACAAATGAAGATTAGCCGTGACAGGTGGGTGGAGGCCTCTCTTGGAAATAACAAGACTTTCGACAGGATAATGGAGCTCATGGGATTAGAACAGTTTCTGCTAATGTTGCCACCAGCCACTCGGCAATATATCGAAGATCGACATATCACTGACCCTGATGAGGCTTCTATACTGGCAGATGAGTATACACTGAGGGAAAAGATCAGGGGCTCTTCTGGCTCAAGATGGTGCCCTCCTTCATTTCAGCCAAACCAGCCTTCCAGGCCATTTCGGGGTAATTGGAGCCCCAGGGGGCCGGCACCATCGTATCCTCCATCAGAGAAAGGAGTAGGCGGAAACCCTACACATGGCAGTGCTAAAAACACTGGAAGTAAGAACAATGGAGCCTACCCTTCGGCTCCCCAAGTAAGACAGTGTTCCTATTGTCACAAACTCGGACATGACGTTAGCTGCTGCTGGCTCAAAGGAAATTATGGACCAGGGGGAAAGAAGTTCTCTAATCAAAATCACAAGAGGGACGACCAAGCACTTAATGTTAATGAGGTTATGAGAAGACAGACATCATGCCAAGGGATGATGAAGAAGAGAGACATTGCCATAAGGCAAGGACAGGAAGCCTTCATTCATGTAGGATCTGTGTCTCTGCAGGACCAAGGTACCAAGCCTGTACAGATAAGGATTATGCGTGATACTGGAGCTGAGCAGACTGTCTTGCACAGAGCAGTCTTACCCTTCGATGAATCGTCCACCTTGGGAGAAAGTGTCATGGTTCGCTACATTAAGGGAAGAGAGGAATTGCCCTTATATGCAGTGACTTTAAGCTCTTCTTTTATTTCCGGTACATTTCCAGTTGCTTTGGTGGATGAGGAACCCATGCAAGGGGTACAGTTATTGTTAGGAAATGACATAGCTGGACAACGATGTTGCACAGCATCATGTCAAATTCATGCTGACAAGAATGAAGGGGAGGTGAAGATTGAACAAAATGAATATCAGCATGTGCTATTACCCGTGCTAGTACCACTCAACAGAAAAAGGACAGAGATAATGTTCCTACCGGAGTGCTTGTGGGTACTTTTCCCCAAATGCTCAGGGGAGTGGTGCAGCCTGGTTTATTACGTTCAGAATACTCGAGGGAGTCGCTCATTGAGGCTCAGAAACAAGACTCAGAACTTGCAAGGATAAGGGATGAAGCTGGATCCCTGAGCGAACTCGAGGCTGAACCCTTTGGTTACTATTTAAAGGATGATGTCCTAATGCACAAATGGCGGCCTAAGAAAGTGCCTGCTGATGCTGAATGGACCATTCTATATCAGGTGGTAGTGCCACCACAGTATCGAGAGGAGATTTTAAGGTTGGCTCATGAACAACCAATGGGAGGACATTTAGGAGTACGCAAAACGCGTGAGAAAATTTCCCGGGAATTCTATTGGCCAAATTTGAACAGAGGAGTTGCAGAATATTGCCGTAGTTGTCACTCGTGCCAAGTGATAGGTAAAAAGGATCCAAATCATCGAAAGGCACCATTGCAACCCATCCCAGTGGTGGAAGAACCCTTCTCCAAGATCATCATGGATATTGTCGGACCTCTGCCAAAGACAAAGAAGGGAAACACCCATTTGTTGACGCTAATGTGTGCGTCGACGCGCTTCCCTGAAGCGTACCCGTTGCGGACAGCGACGAGTCCCAATGTGTCGCGGGCTCTGGTACAGTTCGTGACCACATTCGGGTTACCAAAGGTTATTCAAATTGACAGAGGTAGTGTCTTCATGTCGAAAATCTTTGAAGGCACCCTTAAGGAGTTAGGAGTGCAGCACATAATGTCCTCTGCTTATCACCCACAGTCTCAAGGTGCTTTGGAAAGGTTTCATGGCACGCTCAAAAATGCATTACGTGCATACTGTGAAGACCAGAAAACACGAGATTGGGACACAGGCGTGCCGTTCTTGTTGTTTGCTATCCGAGATTCATGGCAAGAATCTCTGGGGTTTTCCCCCTTCCAGCTGGTCTTTGGACATCAAGTGCGTGGACCTCTCAAACTTTTGAGGGAGATATGGACCCATGAGGAACAAAGTACTAATGTGCTAGACTATGTGGTGAAGTTCCGACAACGCTTGCACGAGGTCTGCCAATTGGCTCATGAAGAAATGAAGAAGTCTCAAGAAAAAATGAAAGCCTGGTATGACCAAGCAAACAGGACAGAAGCACGACAATTCCAAGTGGGAGATGATGTGCTCATCTTTCTACCTGTGCCTGGTAGTCCCTTAGCGGCCAAGTACCAGGGGCCATATAAGGTCGTGAAGAAGCTCAGCGAATTGGATTATGTGGTAGGGACACCGGACCGAAGAAAGGAACACCAGGTGTGTCACGTCAACATGATGAAACCATATGTTGTTCGGAATACCAGTGGTAATGCCACTGCCCAAAACCCATCACCAGTCACTGGGCCTGTTCATGTATCAGTAATAAGGAGACAGGTACAGCAAACAGAAGAGGAGGAAGAACAGAACCCTCAAGGTGAAGAAGAGGAGGAAGAACAGGATACTTCTGGGGAAGAAGAGGAAAAAACCGGTTTCAAGGGCATGCCACTCGAAGCCCGACTTAAGAATTCGGAGGTTCTCAGAGACTTCAAGACCAAGGTCTCTCACCTAGCTCCCCAGCAGCAAGAGGATGTCCAAGCTTTAGTGGAAGAGTACGCAGTGCTGTTTCCTGATGTTCCCAGCCGGACAAATGTAATGGAGCATGATGTGGACGTGGGAGATGCACGCCCAGTCCGTCAACACGCGTACAGAGTATCACCAAAGAAGAGAGAACTGCTTGGGAAAGAAATTGATTACATGCTCGAGCATGGGATTATTAGGAAGAGTTCCTCACAGTGGAGTTCACCGTGTGTGTTAGTGGAAAAGCCTGATGGTGGAGTCAGATTCTGTACTGACTATAGGAAGGTGAACAACGTCACAAAGCCAGATTCTTTTCCCTTGCCACGTATTGATGACTGCGTGGATACCATCGGGAATGCTAGATATATCACCAAGTGTGATTTGTTGAAGGGATATTGGTGTGTTCCGCTCACTGAGAGAGCCAAAAGGGTTTCAGCTTTTGTAACACCTCAAGGATTATTTGAATATAATGTGATGCCCTTTGGGATGAGAAATGCTCCTGCGACATTCCAGCGGATGATCAACAGTCTGGTACAGGACATAGAAGGTGTTGTCGCATATATGGATGACATTGTTATCTACAGTGACTCTTGGAAAGAACACCTGAAGAGACTAAAAGCCCTTATCCAGAGTTTAGCAGAGGCCAACTTGACAATCAACCTCTCCAAGTGTGACTTTGGACAGGCGACAGTCACCTACTTGGGTCATATAGTAGGTCGAGGATCTGTTCGCCCAGTACAGGCAAAGGTTGAGAGCATTCAACAATTTCCAGTCCCGCAAAGCCGCCGAGCATTGCGTCGGTTCTTGGGAATGACCGGCTATTACAGAAAGTTCTGTGAGAATTACTCTACCATTGCTTTGCCTCTCACTAATCTTCTCAAGAAGAATAACAAGTATGTTTGGTCTAACCATTGTCAAGACGCATTTGACTCCCTGAAGAGGTTGCTAAGTCTATCACCGGTGCTGAAAGCACCAGATTTTGACAGAGAATTTGAAGTAGCAGTAGATGCCAGTGATCATGGGGCTGGTGCAGTCTTATTGCAGGAAGATGATCAAAACATGAAACACCCTGTGGCATACTTCTCTAAGAAATTTAACCGGCATGAAAAGAACTATGCCACTGTAGAAAAGGAGCTATTGGCTTTAGTACTTGCCGTAGAACATTTCTCTATTTACCTTCAATCTAATTCATTGCCCACTAACATCTTTACAGATCACAATCCCTTAACATTCTTGCATGCAATGAAAAACAAGAACCGCAGACTACTCAAATGGAGTCTACGGCTACAAGAAGTAAATTTGAACATTTTGCATATTCCAGGGACTCAGAACATTCTAGCAGACTGTCTTTCAAGGATGAATTAGAGTTGGGGCGTATGAAAGTAATTTGGGAATAGTTATAACTGTCATTTGATTATTTTTTTTTTTGCTTCCAGTTTTTTTTTTGTTTGTTAGTTGTAATTTCACCTTTTTTCGTGAGAGCCAAGCTGTGAGTTCAGTTACAGATTAGATGGGAGACGATTTCCTTTTCATTGAGCAGGAAATCTTTTTTTTAAGGGGGGAAGTGTGAAGTCCTGTGCGAGGGAGTTCTACCCTCCAAAGGACAACTTAACAGTCATAATTCTTTTAGTTTGTTTTTCTTGGTAAACAGCTTGCTCTCATGGATTTCCTCGTCTATGTAACTTAAGAACAAGCCTCAACTAACAAAGGAGGTCTGGATTGCGTTACAGAGACCTCCTTGGCCATTAACTTGTCAGGCGCTTAATTCTTACCTCTTCCCAGGTCAGCCACAGAGATACGCCAGATGTGAGAATAAAGGTTCTCATAGACCGGGGCATCGAAGTCCACAAAGAAGAAGACCCCTGGTCATGATTGGCCAACACGCGGAAAAATAAGGAGGGGTCACAAGATGCCATTGGCCCTCAAAAGATGAAGACTGCCCTTGGAAGTCAAGATTACCCAATCAAGAGAAAAAGGGGATGGCCCAAAAAAATCTTCACTGCGGAGCCTAAGGCTGTGAGGGTAGAAGAAACCAGTTCCAGTCCGGAGGCCATACAAGAAACAACTCTTCCCAGCAGCCAGTGCCTGCGTCCCCCAGGACAGGCTCTCCCCCCCTGAAACCTCCAAGAGGCTCGAACTCCGTCTGAGTCAAAGAACACCCTCAAGACGAAGAAAGGAACCATCTGCGTTGACGTCCCAAAGAACACTTGATGTGCCGAAGTTTTTTTTTTAAGATAAGTACTGACACCTGTGCGAGGGAGAATAAATAAGTGCCAAAAGTTGAAAAGGGTTGCATGGATGGGAATTCCAAGGGAGTGAAGCTGAGGGATAATTGTGGGGATTAGTTTCTCGTAATAATGTGATACCCTCGTCGCAACCAACATCATTTTGTTTTTTCTTGTTTTATGTTACAAGTTTTCTTATGTCAAGTAATAACAGTTTCTTTTTTTTTGTTGTATAAAAATTGAAGTGCGAAGTGAGGGTTTTTTCTTTTGTTGTCGGGGGCACATAGACAGATTGCCAACATTATTTTCATTTGTTTACGGGATCACCCGTGCACTTTTCTTACCATAATTATTCATTTGACATTTGTGTTCTGCAGTTTATTTTACTGAGTGATTTCGGAAAATAGAAATTAAGTGATACCTTCTTTCTTTTATTGTTATTTGTGCATCTGAATGTATTTGGATTGCTAGAGAGAATTAAGCTTAGTTTTGTCTTTTCGTTTTTTTTACTGTAATCATTTCTCGATTTATTAACCATAAACTCGAAAACACATTTTGCTTTATTTGTCAATTGTAAGTTATCTCCTTAAGAGGTTTACGATCATTTCCTTTTTTTTTTTTTTTTGACTTAAAATTAAACTATTGTATTTCGATTATTACAACAGAGTTTCTTTTGTCCGTGAGTTAGACTAAGGTTGAAACCAAATTGTTCCTACACGAATTAAAACTATTCCAACGAGGTGCAGCTCCAAAATAAATGATTGAGCTCGGGTGTTTTTGAACCGTTAATAATATTAACAGGTTCAGTCATATACAAGAATTTTGAGTGTCAATTAGTCGCTCTGGATTGACACGAAGTCACTGTGTCATGTGAAGAGTCCGATTGATGCTTTCTTTAAAGATCGTAATCTGCACAATTACGTCACAATATATATATATATATATATATATATATATATATATATATATATATATATATATATATGTGTGTGTGTGTGTGTGTGTGTGTGTGTGTGTGAGTATATGTCCTTGTGTGTATGCGTGTACGCGAGAGTTAATGAAACATTCCCAACTACAAATAAGATTGTTTTTAAATTTGTCTTCATAGAAAATCCCTCGCAAACCCCATCTGTCAGAATACGACATCATATCTTTATTTTCCATATAGACAGATAAATTTCTTCATAAGCCATAAAAGACAAAAAGGATGTCGAACGCGCGCCCTTTGAAAGAAAAATAAATAAACAAAGTGGATAAAGCTACGTTGTTTTCAATCCGAAGAAAAATATCCTCTTCAAACATTTCGCTTTTGAGATTTACCGTTATCAGAACAGAACACACTCGGAGATGAGAGTCAGTTTCAATGACATTCAGCCTCTCGACGAATATTGTTCGGAAGGAAAACTCCCTCGAACGAAAAGTTCTATCATTATCTTGTATTGCATTAAATTCTGATCATCTCCTATGCTCTCTGAAAGCTTTAATATATATATGAACGTCAAAATTACTGTGTTGCGTATGAAGTATTTTAATGTTACAGTTTTTAGTTTATCTTAATCAAATGGTTAATTATTTCTCTTTAGTTTATTTATTTCCTTGTTTCCTTACCTCACTGGGCTATTATCCTTGTTGGAGCCCCTGGGCTTATAGCATCCTGTTTTTCCAACTTGGGTTGTAGCTCAGCAAGTAATAATAATAATAATAATAATAATAATAATAATAATAATAATAATAATAATAATAATAATAATAATAATAATAATAATACAAACTTGATCGTCCAGGAAAATCCAGAGTGAAATATACTTACTATTGCTCATTTTTCTAAATCTTTATCTCTACAAACACTATGAATCGTATAAAGAGTTGAATGTAACCTTTTAAAACATTCACATATATTCTTACTTCATTACTTCAAATTCATTTCTTGTTAATTGAGTGATTTCTCTTGGTCTAACAAAGAATACACCCTAATATATTTTCCAAATAGCAATGTCTACATTATGGTATATCTCCGTCATAATTTATCAAATATTTTCACCATTTAATTACCAAATGCCCGGACATTATCGAGACATTTTTTTCAAAACATTTATAATCTAGGTCATGATAAGAAGCTAGGTAATTTGGTCTTCTCTCTCTCTCTCTCTCTCTCTCTCTCTCTCTCTCTCTCTCTCTCTCTCTCTCTCTCTCTCTCTCTCTCTCTCTCTCTCTCTCTCTCTCTCTCTCTTATATTCGCAATTAGAAGTGAGGGATACCTAAGAACATTGTACTCCAATATTTTTTTTAAATGGTTAATTGAAGACCAAGTCATATTTTGAGATTTGAGAGTTCTACATAAGTATTCCATGGTAACTCCCCTATATAATAAAGAGCAAGTGTCTGGCTGTATACAGTATACCCGTATATATATATATATATATATATATATATATATATATATATATATATATATATATATATTTATGTATATATATATATATATATATATATATATATATATATATATATTTATATATATACATATCTATATATATGTATATATATATATACATACATATCTATATATATATATATATATATATATATATATATATATATATATATATATGTATGTGTGGGTGTGTGTATGTGTGTGTGTTTGTGTGTATATCATGTCTCACTGAAATATACGATTATAGTCTCCTCATCCCTCAAGTAGGGAAAAAAGAGAGTAGCCATACCTAGATGAGAGGGGGTACCTCGAGATAGCCACATGTAAACCACAGTTAGAAAAGGGGGAGAGCCAGGGAAGGATTGAATCTGTTTGTGTGTTTGTGTATCTCTCTAAATATTTATCCGTTAGTTTTGACGGATCGTGTACAATATTATTTGTATACTTATATATTCCCTCTATTACCTATTCCTCAAACAGCCACCAATTTGAAGGTTTAAAGGCCGCTCATGAATGGCAGGGGTAAGGGACAGTGACATTGACCTATCGAGTAGGACAATGCCCTGGAGACTGACCATAAATATATATGATCAGCGCCTAAGCCCCCTCTCCAACCAAGCTACCATCAAGGAGGACCCAGCAATGGCTGCTGATGACTCAGCAGATAGACCTATAGGCTCTCCTAAACCCCCATCCTTAGCTCACGAGGATGGTGAAGTTGCAGCAACCAAAGAAACTAACGAGACTGAGCAGGACTCTAACCACAGTCTGGCGTTCACCAGCAAGGACGTTACCACATCGGCCACCACAACCCCACCATATACTACCATTTCAAATCCCCTGATATCGGCAGTAAGTGTGAGCATCTATATTCCAAAAGGTGAAGTGCAACACACACATTGCAAAATGCACTTTCATGTAACATCGCCCTTTCTGCGTTCCCAGCCACCCACCCCATCCCCTGAAGCGCTTAGCATCTCCTCACGTTGGCGATGTGAGCAGAGGCACTTGAATGAACTTCCTGGAGCAGCAGAATTAACATGAAATTAAATGAAAGGATGAGGCTGGTTAAAGCAGAAAGGTCAGGCTAACGCTGCACTGAAGAAACGAAGTACTGTAATCTGAAGGTGACGGATATGAAGTTTGACATAAAGATGTTACTATTATTATTATTATTACTTGCTAAGCTACAACGCTTGTTGGAAAAGCAAGATGCTATAAGCCCAGGGGCCCCAACAGGGAAAATAACCCAGTGAGGAAAGGAAACAAGGAAGAATAAAATATTTTAAGCACAGTGACAACATTGGAATAAATATTTCCTATATAAACTATAAAAACTTTAAGAAAACAACAGGAAGAGAAATTAGATAGAATAGTGTGGCCGAGTGTACTATCAAGTAAGAGAACTCTAACCCAAGAGACAGTGGAAGACCATGGTACAGAGGGTATGGCACTATCCAAGACTAGAAAACAATGGTTTGATTTTGGAGTGTCCTTTTCCTAGAAAAGCTGCTCACCATAGCTAAAGAGTCTCTTCTACACTTAACAAGAGGAAAGTGCTGTCAGGTGTATGAGGACAGAGGAGAATCTGTAAGGAATATGCCAGACTATTCAGAGTATGTGTAGGCAAAGGGAAAGTGAACCGTAACCAGAGAGAAGGATCCACTATAGTACTGTCTGGCCAGTTAAAGGACCACATAACTCTCTAGTGGTAGTATGGCTACCTCATATATTTCATTATAAAGCTTTCCCTCTCTTTATCTCTATCTCTATGGTTATAAGGAGGGAGGTTAAGGATGATGATAAATATGTATGTATGTATGTATGTATGTATGTATATATATATATATATATATATATATATATATATATATATATATATATATATATATATATATATATATATATATGTGTGTGTGTGTGTGTGTGTGTGTGTGTGTGTGCAATAGAATCTCAAGGAAAGTGAAAATAGGAAGTATAACATTAAGTCTTGACTAGTTCTGTGAATAAGTAACAGGAAACTAGTCAGGACTTAATTTTATATTTCATATTTTCATTTTCCCTGTGGTTCATTTGCATCTGAGTATCACGTTTCCCTGTGATTTTTACACATATACTGTACTATATATATATATATATATATATATATATATATATATATATATATATATATATATATATATATATATATATATATACATATGTGTGTGAGTGTGTGTGTGTGTGTGTATGTCTTATAACTTACAGTTCAGTGTGATATCCTCTTTGAGATATCGTCTTCTTTGAGCTTCACCTAACTACAATAATAAAAGACCATTCAGGTTTTCTCATTCATGAAAACATTCCCTCATTAAATCACTAATCTCTATTTCAAATCGATATTGATCATTAATATTTTTGACAATTTTAAAGGTTTATACATTAATCAAACCTCCAATGTTGCAGATGAGATAGTTGCTCATTATTGTTCTAATTCAGATGTCATAAGGAAACTGTCATAAGTATATTAAACTGAGATCTTATGGCAAATACATTTAAGTTATATTCGTAATTCATATATAATATTTCAATGTTAAAATTTCATTATAGGCTATCTGAAAGGGTATGGATGCATATGTATTCTGTAACTAAATTTTTTTTTTGTATTTTAAATAGTTTCTAGATGTCATTAGCAGGGTATTCTATAATACCTCTTCTGAATATGGCATTCTCCTCTAATCGGAAAACGTATTCTAGTATTCCTTTCCCAGATAAAAAAAAAAACAAATTCAGCGTCGAGTTCAATGAGATGCTGCTACAACTTTTTTCCCGGAGAACTTTGAGCATAACAAAAGAGAGAGAGAGAGAGAGAGAGAGAGAGAGAGAGAGAGAGAGAGAGAGAGAGAGAGAGAGAGAGAGAGAGAGTTAATTTCCTCGTTATTTTTGTTATATTGTATTTCATTGTTTATCACAAGTCAATATGTTCATTTCATATGTTGGCTGAAGTACTATCCACAGATAATTACATTTTTTTTCCGAGTAGACCACAACTAATGCCCTACGAAATAGATAGAGATAATATTTTTAATATAACTTGATATTAACATTACTGCCATTTTCACCATTAATGCTATATGTTTCATTCCATTTTCTAAAGGTTAACTAAATATGAAATAATATAACTCCAGTCACTCTACTTTCTGTATATACAAGAATCTTCTCTCTTTCTTCTTTCGAAACCTTTCTTCAGCATATATCTTTCAATAATTCTAATTTATTCTACTTGTTATCAACTTCACTACTGCTAATTCTACTACCAGTTTACACCGGTTGTTTGGTGTAGATTTTGAATAAAATATAATATTCAAAATGACTGAGACTGAGGAAGAAATAAGCGAAAAAAAAAAAACGTTTAATTTGGCTGAACATTGTTGGAACCCTTTTTGGATGTAAACAGTTGCTAACGCACGCAACGGCGATATATTGAATTTTGAGGCACAATTCTTCTGTTTCCCATTACTCTGAAGGTAAGGCTTTCTTTTATATGTGATAGATTAATTAATATTCAAATGATTTTACAGTTAAACTACTTTAGTCTTCTTGATGTGAAACTAAGCTGGTAGAAGTGTAAATATAGTCTAGGCCAAAATTCTTTTTTCGAGATCTAGCAACTTCATGCTAGGTTAGGGGTACATTTTCGTGAGTGGCGTATTTTGGATTTCTCTAATATTATTAAAAAGGGCCCTAAAGGATAGACTTTAACCAAAAGACATAAACTTAATTTAAAAGATAGTTTTCAAGATATTTTCTTATCAATAATGCCTTTTACGTATTTTTCACATTCTGTGTTGTTCCAAGCTACTATTCATATTTTCTTAACTTCTACACCTAAGAAACAACGGTCCTGAATAATGGGGAAGCAGAATTAGGTGAATTTCATAATCAAGAATTATCAGGAACCCTAATTCTAATGATCTAATCACTCGTAGAAAACATGATTGATTACGGTTATCACTTATCAGTCGTAATTCCCACACTTAATTTACTTTATTTTAATGGCTTCTTATCTGGTCCCAACATCAAAGCTCTTTGAAGATCTGCTGTACAGAGACAGCAACGAAAGACACTGGGATGTTCCTTTGCCTCAGCTTCTTTATCCTCAGTTCCCGAACCTACACGCTCATTACCTACCATCACCATGCTTATCCTTACCTAAACTATCCTCACCTTACCTATCATTACCTAACCTACCTTCACCTTCCCTGTCCTTTCTTACCTAACCATATCTTACCTATCCTCACTTAAACTACCCTCAACCCAAGCCTACCTCACCTATTCTTACCTCACCTGTTTTACCCATACCTTACCATCACTTTAAATAACCTTACCTAACCTGACCTGACCTATCCTATCCTGACCTATCCTATCCTGTCCTATCCTATCCTATCCTGTCCTATCCTATCCTATCCTGTCCTATCCTATCCTGACCTATCCTATCCTGTCCTATCCTATCCTATCCTGTCCTATCCTATCCTATGCTTACTTTACCTACCCTGTCCTCACTTTACCCACCCTTACCTAACCTACCGACACCTTGCATAAACTACTGTACTTACCTTACCTTACGTTACCGTAGCTTACCTTAGCTAACCTACCAGTACAGTAACTAACCTACCCGCACACTACTTAACCTAGCTTAATCTAACCTAACATACCCATAACTTATCCGGTCTCATGTTAGCTAAGCTACCCATACCTTATCCGGTCTCATGTTAGCTAAGCTACCCATACCTTACCTTACCTCGCCTACGCATACCTTACCTCACCTACGCATACCTTACCTCACCTACCCATATCTTACCTCACCTACGCATACCTTACCTTAGGTTTCCTTCCCTACTCTTAGGTTACTTTTCCTACTAATAGCTTACCTTCCCTACTTTTCATCTTAACTTCCTTACCCTAGTCATACCTGCCCTTACATAACCTACTTACCTTAAGTACCCTACTTACCTTAAATACCCTACTTATAACCTGCTTACCTTAGCTCACATTACCTTACCTTACCTTAGTTAACCTACCCGTACACTACCTAACCTAACCTACTCATACTTTATCCTACCTTACCTTAGCTAACATACCCATAATTTACATTACCTTATCTTACTTTACCTTACCATACCTTACCTTACCTTAGCTAACCTTACCTTAGCTAACCTTACCTTATCTTGCCTTACCTTACTTTAGCTAACCTTACCTTACCTTATCTTGCCTTACCTTACTTTAGCTAACCTTACTTTACCTTAGCTAACCTACCTGTACACTACCTAACCTTACCTACTCATACTTTATCCTACCTTACCTTAGCAAACATACCCATAATTTACCTTACCTTACCTTACTTTAGCTAACCTTACCTTAGCTAACCTTACCTTAGCTAACCTACCCATACACTACCTAACCTAACCTAACCTATTCATACTTTATCCTACCTTACCTTAGCTAACATACTCATAATTTACATTACCTTACCATACCTTAACTTAGCTAACCTTACCTTACCTTAGCTAAACTTGCCTTACCTTATCTTGCCTTACCTTACTTTAGCTAACCTTACCTTACCTTAGCTAACCTTACCTTAGCTAACCTTACCCTAGCTAACCTACCCGTACACTACCTAACCTACCCGTACACTACCTAACCTAACCTAACCTACTCAAACTTTATCCTACCTTACCTTAGCTAACATACCCATAATTTACCTTACCTTACCTTACCTTATCTTGCCTTACCTTACCTTATCTTGCCTTACCTTACCTTATCTTGCCTTACCTTACCTTATCTTGCCTTACCTTACCTTACCTTACCTTATCTTGCCTTACCTTACTTTAGCTAACCTTACCTTAGCTAACCTACCTGTACACTACCTAACCTAACCTACTCATACTTTATCCTACCTTACCTCAGCTGACATACCCATAATTTACCTTACCTTACCTTACATAACCTAACCGACCCATACCTCAACTTACTTTGTTACATCCTGGCCTACCTTACCTTCCTAACCCTACAATGTCATATCTAAGCATTAACTTAGTGGAACAAATATAGATTGAAAGTAAGAAATGTAACTTAGCCTTTCATTCCTTAAACTAACCTACATGCTCCCCTAATTCCCATCTGGCCTTGTATGATCCTCAACCTAAGCTGATCTACCGCTTTGTGCAAATAAAAATTTAAGAAATACCTAAGACTGACACAAATAGGAAGCTTGGGGTTGAATGACTGTGAATACAAACACCTCTAACCCACCTTATATATAGCCCAAGTAAATTTTGTAAGGAAGGTTTTATATGCTATGAAAATACATGTAAACTAGTATTATATAGGGAAAGTTAGTAACAAATTAGTTCAAGAGGGCTCATTAATCATGATTATGTTGCATTTATAGAAATTTTAATTAGGGACAAAATAGTTGATAATTTATGTTGTTTGTTATCTGTTTATTGTTAAGTCTGGGACTGGTTTTGGTGATGTTGAGTGAAATAGATGGACAAAAATATTGTTAGTGTCAAGTTGAACCGTTTGTTCAAGTATTTGTGTAGTAAGAAGGGTAATGGTATGATACATTATTATCATGGTAATTTGGTTACCACAAGACATGGTTGTGTACAGGTTTTTGTGTTTGTTTTGTATAAAATAGTAAAATGGCAAACAGCAATGCCGTTTCCAGAGCTTGATAAAGTTTTTTGGGAAGGGGTTGGTGCCATACTGCTTAATAGCATTCGCGATTGCTTATGGAAACGTTTTTTTTTTTTTTTTTTTTTTTCTTTGACGTACACATTACCTAGCAATAATAACCAACAGAATTAGACTATGACATTAGTTTGAGATCCCATATGTTGCCCCATTTTCTTATGATCTTGCCTTAAGTTCCACAATGTTTAGTATTCCCTAAAGGAAATGAATGTAACATCTTTTGCAAAAAATGCACTTAATACAAGTTTTCCCCCAAAAAACATGGATTCATCCTTTCAGTTGTTGTACTTGACCAGATAAAATTTATGAATATTTAGACTAGGAGCGAGGCAAAAACTGTTTAGTAAATTAGTGAGTCAACTCCTTCAAATTTCCTTTAGGCATGACTGTATCACCCATAACCTGGACTTGATAAAAAAAAACATTGATTAAATGCAAATATCATGGCTTCAAGGTGACAGAAAATTATTGCCAAGATTAAGCAACTTTTGTGGGGCAAAAGACTAAAAACTTCCTATTGACTCTACTTCAGGATTTTCCATGTGATGCCAATACTCTTGTGCCCAAGAAAAGGCATTTTATCGAGCTGGATGGGGTAATTCAAAATGGAGTCCGACTGATATTGGTCCAGTGATGGGTATATGCACCTCAGTTAATCACTGAATACTTTGTAGATCCTGGTAAAGGTGCATATACCCAAAACCGAGAGGCTGTGATCAGAAATTGGGATATGTTCTCCGTTGTGGAGATTAAAAGACATGATTTAACTAATACCTTCTCATAACTGGATATGTTTATTCACCAGGTGAAAGTATCTTTAATGCTAATTTTTATACCAAATATTTTTTTCATGTTTAATTCTTATAGTTATACAAATTTATTCATTCAACAGCACAAGAGGCACGAACAGCTTCACAACGTTTTGCTGGAAGCAGCTATACTGTATTTAGGACTAATAGAAGAAAGTGAACTTCAATTAATAGTCCCCATAGCTACAGAAAGACTCGCTCTTCGGCCTCCTAGACTTTGGTAAGGAATAGTTCAAATTTGTTACATGGGCCAATGTTTTAATTATGGGTTTGTATGTAAAAGAGTTATGGGATCAGATTGGTTATTCCAGGTAGTTGAAACACCTTGGTGAATAAAAAGAAAGAGCTGGAATCCTAGAATAGGTGATGTGGGTATGGTTATTCAAACTAAAATTCCTTTGTTCCCACACTAATAGAAGCCATCGTCCTTTACTATAGGAGAATAAAAGACAGCTTAGCTAGAACATGGCCATTAAAATTATAACAAGGTATAAACACCTAGAAGTGAGAAAGCAAACGCCCGTACTAGCTCACTTAGCCATCAGTATGAGCACACCTCTCTCTGGCTGGAGCTAGCATTTAGCAGAATCTTAGTAATTCTTACCCATTTTCTTTCCAGTGAGTTTAATTGAGTATTTGTTTTCTTCAAGGATAACCCCTATTATGTGGCATGTGCGAGAGTACCACCGAAGATCTGCGGTACTTTTGTGAGTGCCCTTGAGGCCGATCATTATCTGTTGTGTCTTCAGTGTCGAGGGCATGCTTGTTCCCAAATTTCCCCATGGCATTATTGTCCGGATTGGTCATCCTCCATGTAGGAGGAAGAAGAAGCCTAAGAGGGATTCCTGGCCTTTGAGGTCATCCTTGAAGTGGAAGAAGGCCCAGGTGGCTTCTTCCATCCCTTATACGCTTTTTAATTGGCTTCCTCCTGGTGCCAAATGAGTAGGAGTGGTGGTCTTTTAACCTTAAGGCAAACCCTGGGACAAAAAGCTCCTTTTGTTTCCTCTAGCAAAACGTCTGGACCTACTCATCAGGAGGAGCCCTCATCTTTTCACAGATATGATGCTCTGCATATGCTTTTCCCCTCCTTGGGTATCCAGGTTCCCCTTTTAAGGATAAGCTACAGTTGTTTCATTCTTCCAGATGCCCGTAGAGGTCATTGTTCCACCAGTGTCTACCCAGGAGCCTTCGAAGGTCGTCACCCCAATGCCTGCCAAGGATGAGCTTGGTCCTTACTCTCCAAATGCTTTGCCATGTCCTCCTTTGGTCTTGCTATCCCTTCAGCGAGTGGATAGCCCTTGTCCTTCTTGGAGCTAGCCTCCTGAGCATCTCGCTTTAGAGTATGCTGGCTGCTTGATCCTTCTTCCCCAGAAGAGGAGCCTAGACCTGACCTTCAGAGGAGGTCTTTCTCATTCTCCAAGAATTACTTGTCACCCAGACGACTTTCTCCAAGGAATTCAGCTTCCAGACAAAGTCCCTCATCCTCTTCCAGACAACAAGCTTCCTCAGTGAGCACTTTACCATATCATCAGCCTTGTCTTAGATAATCACCTTGAAGTTCAAGATGAGCTTCACATGTGTCTTCACTTGCAGTCTAGGTTCCTACCTCTCGAGCCTCCAGCACCTCGCCTAATCCTGCCTCTCGTAGACACAGATCATCGCCTTCTGGCTTTGCTAGACAATCTTCGCCTGGGAGCTCTGTCTCCCTTCACCGCACTCGCCATGAACAATTCTCTCCTAAATATGTTTTGATATGCTTACCTTCTCCTTGCCAGCCTACCAATAGCCAGGCTTTTTCTCGTTGGTCCTCACAATTCAGAGGAGATCCTATAAGCCCCTCTCTTGGACCCTTCTCGGCTTGTCACTTAAGCCATGCATCTGCTAAGTGCTCTCCTCCTTGCTTCCCTTTGGGCACAGTGCTTCTAGGCATTTGCCTTCTTTTAAACACCTGCCTCTATCGCACTCTACATTCCAGCGATTTTACAATCTTTTCTTGTAAAAGTACAATGTGTGCTACCCCGACTCTTGCTTAGCGCTCAAGCAATCTTACGATCTTTAATTGTATATTTCAACAAAGGTGGCGGCACAGTATCACTGCCTCTCTGTCAGCTAGCTATATTGAGACATCACCAGACAGCCTGAAATGCAATATTCCTCTAAGCCCCGTTTATTCCCTGCCAAAGGAACATCATAGTGGACAGGTTGAGTCCACTAAAAAATTTGTAAATTGCCTTTGTGTACATAATTGCCTTAACACGCTCGATCGCCTTCACATAGAATTACATCTAGAGACTCCAGAATTTCACAGGCAAGTTCTCTATGCTCAAAGTTCCCATACTTAAAGTCTCCATAGATAGACGCTCCATGGACTGAGTATCCACGCCAAGGTTTCCAAGAAAAAATCTTCACACGCAGAACCTTTATGTGCTGTCTCACACCAAAGTTTTCATATACAAAGTCTCCAAATGCAAAGTCCCCACACCAAAGATTCCATGCACAAGTCTCCATGGCTAGCCTCAAGGCAACTTCTTTGTCAGACCGCTGGTCAGTGACCCTTATTCATCTCGCTACTCCCCATGATTTTGCAAACCCTGAGAATAAGTTTATCAGCATACTTTTCCCAATCCTTCTTAGCATACCAGTCCAGTCGGCCAACTAGTGGGATGACTGGGCTCTCAAACAAAGGAATGTAGTAGTTTAGGTTTGTGAGGAAAATTTGTCAATGGGAGGCCCTGACACTATAAAATTCCTCAGTGTTGATGAACTCAGCCCTTTTCCCATCAAACAAAATTGATGATATGGTAGAGAATGGGAGGAAGACGACTCACCTTTTAAGAGTCCATCAAAGAGACATCTGCTCCTCCTACCTTTCCTAGAGAAATGGATTCTGTCTTGTTTCTTTTTTCATCCCAACCTTGGCCATTCCAGGAGCTCTGCTACTCCTTTCAAACAAGAAGCCATCATCTAAGGTAACTGATCAACGTAGTTGCGTGTCTTCGGCAATCTTTCCCCACATATGTAAGGGTGACACGTACCAGAAGGAGGGGTTCATATCAAGTTCATATGAAGCATCAAGTGGTAGAGGATTCAAATGATTTTATGCATGTTAGCAGCAGTCGGTCTTGTATGAGACTGAATACTCTTACCATCGATCTGGATAAATGGTATTGCCCCATTTCCTATCCCTCTTCTGGAAGTTTTTACACTGCCTTGGAATTTGTCAATCCACCAGAGAGGTTATGGTGAACGAACTCCTCTAATACTAGCAGTATATGGCTGTAAGCACACCATCTCAATATGATTACAGAGACTACTCTCGATGCACAAGGATTCCATTCACTAAAGTATTTCACACACAAGGACTCCATATGTACTAAGTATTCCACTCCCAAGGATTCCATGTGGACTGTCTCCACATTCCCTAGATCACTGCTAAGGAATTTGTCAGCCCACTAGAAAGATCATGGTGAATGAAGTCACCCAAATACTAGTAGCATTAGGATATAGGCAACCATCTCAACACTCTCACAGTATCCGCTCTCCATACACTAGAGTTCTACGAGTAAAAGTGTTCCACGACCAAGGATTCCATACACATTGTCTCCATGTTCCCAGTCTCCACACACAAGGGTCTAATTTCATTTGATCCACATACAAGATCACCACTTGTACACACACTGAACGTGTATTGCCTTCAATGAACAGGAGCATGGTGATGTCAATAAGCAGCATTATGATGTTGACAGCCAGTCTTATATTTGACCCTTACCTCACAGATCACCTGCTGACTGACACTCCTTGCCTCTGAGATCCATGCACACCTGGGAAACAAGCTCATTGGTCTCCATATGCTTAGTCTCCATGCCATCAATCTTCACACGATATGAAATCGCCAATTAGACCTTCATCAATTACGACACCACGTGCTCAAACACTTAAGCTCACGCTTTGCTGTTGTAGATTGCCTTGCCCTTCTGGCTGGGCACGAGCTCTTGCAATCTTGCACCCATGTAGCTTACGATTTAGTGATCGCTATGTTTAAGTCACAGGGCACTGGTCCTTTGCTTCTCAGCATTCTATGATGACATTTAAAGATCTTCTTATGCTACGAGGCCAGTCTACGTTATGAATAACCCCCTCCAGCTCCGAGACCGGGCAATGGCCTTGGACTTCCCTACTCATCCTCATGTTTAAGTAGAAACAGGTAACTTTGCATAACCACTTGGAACACACTTATAATCATCAAGATTCCAGCTCCGAGACCGGACAATGGCCTTGGACTTCCCTACTCATCCTCATGTTTAAGTAGAAACAGGTAACTTTGCATATCCACTTGGAACACACTTATAATCATCAAGATTCCTCATTGCATGGGTAATACCTTTCATTATGGGAAGAAATTTTGGCACATCCTTCTCCTTCTGGTATAGAGCTCGATCGTGGGTGCCAGCCTTTTCCACTATCCTGAATGACCGATAAAGACAACTGATGCATATGCATTCGATTTCCTCTATCACCTCATCTTTTACTGTATCATCTTCTTCGCCTGTTGTTGAACCTTAAAATGTGAAGCCTGCTACCTGGAAGAGAAGAAAGTAGTAGTCACCAAAGCTAAGGACAACAGATCGGACCCAGTCTTATGAGACATTGACCAATTCCAATACAAGTATTTGTGGGAGGAGTACCGCTGTACCAACACCAAATATACCCAGGTGTTTTGGTACTAGGTGGAGGAGTTCGCACTCCTGCTACCCATATTAGGTCTCGTACAAAATTAACTACAAGAGCTTCTGGTGCCGGGACATAATTGGGATGGTTAGGTGATGATGTGGATTCGAAGTACATAGATGCAACCATCAGTACATACTAAGAACATATCCACTTGGGATGACGATGCTAATATGTTTTCACCTCATATGAGAGCTAAGAGGTTTTGTATACAGAATGCTCCCTTTACCGGGAATACAGTTTGGTATGCAGTACTGGTCGGGATGTTGGCAGATGCCCTTGTCCCTCTCCTACCCCACAACACTTAAAGGATGTCGAGAGATTCACCAGTAAGTATCAGGGAAGCATCCACATAAGAAAAGAATCCTGGTACATTTTTTAGTCGTATGCAAGGCAAAAGGTTTCATATCAAGAATCTTTCCTTCTTGGAGAATATGTTTCAGTATATGGTACAGGTGTTCACATGCCTGCTATCACTGCTTGGTTTTGTACAAGACCCATATTCCAGATGATAGCTGTTGTCATTATCCCCTCTCTCTTTGGAGAGTTACAGAAACGACAACCCAGCATAAAATGATTGAAAATATAATAATGTTAACAGACTGTGTCATCCCAGCTTATCAGTCTGACAATATAATCACTATACACACGATCTCTATGACCTGTGTCTTCAATATCTACACAAGCTTCCTCTCACTCTGTCACCACTTCAAGAATAGGGTTGATATGAAAGCTCCAATTTCATATTATGCATGGCTGTTACTGTAATTACCCAAGTTGAACTTTACCTTTTCTTGTTTTTTTTTCTTTTTTTCATGAACTCTTATTATTACTGCTGTTCTTCCTTTAAATTATTTTGTTTAGAAAATCACAGTATGCTCGAGTTTAAGGTTAAAAAAATGTCTGTTATATTGATCGCTAGAGTATGAAGTTAAATATGCCAGTTACTCTAATCTAATGGATAATCGTAACAAAGTGGCTTGATGTATCAAATTAATTATGATAATTCTGGTTATTACTTTAAGAAGAAGAGCATTTGGAGTAAAACTATTTTACTTTTCTTTCAGATGTGTTTATCTATCTGCATCTTTGAAATCCAAAAGACTAAGCCAGTAAGCAGAAAACTTTTAAGTTGCCAACCGGATTCCCCTAATAACATGGGAAGATGGAAGCTAAAGGAACGTCGATGCCACAAGATTAAATTGATATCTATATCAAATATGGTACCAGGGATGGAGGCTGTGAGATTCAACTGACATCAGTTTAAAGATAAGTTTCTATTTCTATTAAGTTTATTTTCAGTAATTTACAACTAAGGATACAAAGTAGGTCATGAATATCTATGGACGGTAGTTTATGTACACTGTACAATATAGTCTTGAATATATATTATCTGGAAAATTCCAGTATTGCAGAAATTCTCTTGAAATTGAGATTGTTTTCAATGGTCATAGATTTTGTCATTACTATATATTATTAGTTTTATGACTGTATATTATCAGGTCATTCTAGATATACAAATATTTATCAAAAGGTAAATTCTCAAAAAGTCTTATCAGTGACAGTAGCTATTGTAAGATTAGACGTACTGTATACAGTCATGGGTCATAGATTTAGAACATTCGGTCTTAGAGTCAGAGATTGTCATATTTACTAAAGTTGTAGTATGATACTTGTTTAATAATTAATAATTGCAATATTGCCTTGGCAATTATAATATTTGTAGCCAAAAAGAAAAATATTGATTTGTAAGTCTAGTACTTCACTTCCCATACACCCAAAATTTAGTTATTCATATGCTGATTGATGTTTGAGGCTAGTCTAGCTGCTTAATCACTATGACAGGGTATATTCGATTGATTCAATAATTTTGCCAGCACTAAACCATAGCTTTTTCGTCAATAGACCCAGACTTCCATGTTCTTGGACAATAACGCAATAATCCATCAGTCATTTTTTAAGTGACTTCTCTCATAAACGTTATCATTTCACCATTCCGAATATAAGCAAGTTGTATGATCAAGAACAGGTTTAAAGTATAATGTATAAATTATGATGGAAATTCACCGTATTCCTTGCCTCCATCATAGATGGACTTTATTCGTGTAGAAAAGAATGATTTAAATCTTCAGTATAGAATGTAAATATACACAATGTATTCATATAAATGATACTTTATTAAGAGTGGCATTAGAGGTACCATGCAAACGGTTATAAATATGATTACAGGTTAATTTTTCAGTTAGCAATGTGCACTGCTTGTGTTTTTTTTTTCTGATATAAGAAGACATAACGAATTTTTAAACATTACGGGAAGTTTTTTTTTTTTTTTTTTTTTTTTTGGCGAAGTCATTTTCTAAGAATCGGGTACCAAAAATCTTAATCTGCAGTCAATCATCTTTATACTTATTTGATATTTCATAAGAGAAGGATATATCAAATAAAAATAGCAATTGAGTAAGGTTGCTATTTTTTTTTCTAAATAGTCTCAATGGCATGCGTTGAAAAAAGTACTTCATAAGACTGGTCATAAATGAGATATACCTTGAAGAAAATCTTGCAAGTAAAGGTTATATAAACAAATCAGTTGAATATTGAAATCTAGCATCTGCATAGCTTGGGTCTTTCGTTAATGGAACATTTTACTAGTTCATGCTAGTCAATTATAAAAATATAGTGAGTATGATAACTAGTTATTTGATATTAAGGAATTAATTACTTCCATATTGAGAAGTCTGGAGTTTTCTAGTATTCTAAATATTGCTCCTTCAATTACTTTAAATATTCATTATAATTTATAGACAGTTTTGTGTATATCAGTTGATGCCCTTATTTGCATTTGTTAAAGATGATTTCCATCTCAGAGCGCTAATTTTAGCAAACTCAAAAATTAAATTGCTTTTGTTTGCCGATGTATATAAAATCTAGATTATTTATTTAGATAACACAATAGAATATTTTTATGAACTGAATCTATTAAACGCATGTGTGCCTGTTTATTGATTTTCATGAAAGAAGAGCTATGAAAAGCATAATTATTTTTGTTATAATCAGATCTAATAGCCGTTTTTATGATATTTAATTAGGTTTAAGTTCATCTATCAAAGCGTCTTATTTTCATAAATTGTAAGAGGAGATATTCATGGGATATTTTTTCTTCCAGGATAAAGGTGGTCACTTCCTTGAGATTAACAAGATATAATAGTGATGTTCATTGATCAAAAGAAACATCTGGTGCTCTACTGTGCAAAATGAATTTAGGATCTATGACCTCAAGAAAAAAAAGTCAAGCCATGGCTTTAGTTGTGGGGATAATTAATATTTTTTCAAAGCTCTTGTGTAGATCTGTTTACAATGAGGCTCTAAGTACCTTTGATATTGCCAAACTAAGCTGTTAAAGTTGCCTGTTAACATTCAACTGCAAAAGTAATATTTTTCAGTCATTTCTAAAATCAGTTGTCTGCGCCATAGAGTCTGATTTATACTTAATACTGATTAAGTTTTAACTATCGTAAATGAAACAGTCAGTTTGTCATTTGAGAATTTCAGGAAATAACAAAACGTAAAATTAAGTTATACTTAACTCAAAACTTGAAATATCATTAAATCATAACTTGAACAGTTTTGATCACCATCTTAGTCTTTTGATATCTTGTGTCATACTAAATTTACTAGAAGCCTCAATATTAAATCTCACTATTGCTAATTTATTGTCATCTGTAAAAAATTTTTACTTAAATTATTTCTTTATAGTACTTATTAAGCGTATAAGAATGTTATAATGTCTAATTTCATTAGGACTTTAGAAAAAGGTTATATAATTTCCAGTTGTGCCGCTTAATTATAATTTAATTGGACCACGATTCTTGTGAGTCGACCATTCTTCTAAGCACATTTGTACGTTTGTACTTCAAGATTCACAGCTATAATTTCTATCTAGTATTTGATGTGACAAACACATGATCATTGTGCTATTGTAAATCAGATAACATCTAAAAGGTGAGGTCCTAAATATTTCCACAACTCAAGATATTTGATCTGGACAACTTAGTATATTCTTGTGATCGAAAGTTCAACTGATCACCAGTTTCTCACTAAGGTGAGGACCTACTGGATGAGGATCTTTCTTGGATGAGGATCTTTCTTTAAGCAGTGATTCCTATTCTTCATTGTATGTCTATGATATAATAATCTTGGTGTCATCTGTGGATATTGGACTATGGCTGATAGATTAGAAAGTTACTTGACACTTCTGGGTTTTATACTCTGTGTTTTTGCTTATGATATCATAAGTCTCTATTTCTATCCTTACCTTCCCTAAGCCTCCCTATTCTGTAAATATGTGTTGCTCATTAAGCGTTGCCTTTAATTAGAGCACATATTTACCTTGATATTAAACCTATGGCGATTATTATTCTTTTTCAGAGTTCTATTTTCCGAAGTTTTCTGCTCCCAATAGATGTTGCATTTTTTTGAATAACCAAGTTTCAACAGCAGTAATTAAATTCCACTTTTTCTGCTCTGATTGATGTGAAGCTTGCTTATGGTTTTGAATAATCTAGAGAATTGTGCATGATATACATTATTTGTTTAGATCATAATTCTCACCTTATGTTATTGACAGGTAGGATGGTAAACATAACTAAGCTATCAAGTCTGTTTTTAAAAACTGATTATATATGAAGGTTCTTGCCGAAAGCTGATATTTTATCATTAAGTAATTGTTGACGAGTTGGGAATGCTAGCGTTCTTAAGGATTTAGTCTTTCTACAAAATCAAAAAATATCTACTTTGGAAATTTATTCCAAATCAAGTCTTGAAACTTGATAATTTTAATTTTCTTAAAATCTCTCCATCTTTTCATGATAGGTTTATTAGGTTTTATTATATGGAAAATATGGATGTCATTTGGAGATGTAATATTGATTTCACGGCTTAGTTTCCTTCATCATCATCATCATGTCCTATGCCAATTGACGCAAAGGGCCTCAAGAGGATTTATGGGCTAGATTCATCAAAGAATACCCAGTTTTTTTTAAGGCTTCCTGTTTGTCTTCCTTTTAAGGGATAGTTAAAATAATTTTGCTCTGTTGGTTATTGGAGGAAAATTTTGAAATTGAATTTGATTTTAGAATATTTCTATATATCTGGAGAATGAAATGGTTTTATAAAATTAATAGCTACCGATAACTAATGGTTATTGGTAATAATTTCTCATGTTGGTTTCGTGTGATGATCACCGTAAGGACACCAGTATACCTGTGCCTTTCTTCTTATTTGAGAATCTTACTATTAATTGTAAACATTAAGAAAATTATGTACATATTCATGATCTTTTCATATCAATTAAAAAGATTGTACCTCATACTTAATTTTGTAATGTTTTACAAGACTTTTCTAGTTTTCAGGATTATGCCTGACTTAAGAAATATTTTAGGCCGTTGTAGGTGACAGTTCTAAAAGGGTTAGTTTGGTTTTAGGAGATTCAAGATTTTTCCTCGACTTTTTTTTTTTTTTTTTTTTTTTGTGAGGGGTTGATAAGTCCTGGTTTAGATTATCTCCTAGAGTAAATTCTGATATCCTGTGTGTTATCCCATGTGTATAATAATTTACTTTGGGCATTGCTTGTTCTAGGGAGTTGTTTGTGATTGTGATTTTCAGATAATTCTGTTTTAAAGATATAGTTGTTGGTTACTTAAGGATATAAAGGGCTTTCCTTAGTATTCGAGCTTTTATGGACATTTTCTGTTTGAAAAAAAAAAAAGTCGTGCTGAGTTCTCACTGTTATATAAATTTTCCCCGAGAAAAGATTTATTAGGCAATAGCATGATTTACCAAGCTTTCGTTATTATCGCCTAAGTTCAGATTTCATTAAAACTTCTTTCGTAGCATTCTTTGGTCTAGGGAGTTATTTGAGAAACTCCTTAAACATAAATTGTGAATAAATTTAAGCCATACTTTTTAAGATTATTTTGGATACTCATATGCATATGCACTAATCTGGGAAACCTTAATACATGGAATTATTCGAGGAGTTTCTTGATTGAATAAGCTATCTGGAACACTCATTTGAATGACCAGTTTTCAGTATTCTTTCGTTTGTGAGGTTATTTGGACCCTATTCCTTGGACTATTCAGTTATTCTAAAACCTTTTTTGTCCTTCAAGTTATTCCGGGCACTCATCTCAAGTGTTATTTAGAACACTTCTGAGGAGTTCTCTTTAGGACTCATTTAATGTTGAAGTTATCTGGGACACTCATTGGTCCTAACTTATTTGGAGAACAATATTGCCTATGGAATTATTTACCACAATCATTTGTGTATGACCTAGGGAGCCATTTTGTGAATTAATTTGGTTGATTATTTCTTATCCCTCATTGTTTTCTTGTTTCTGTTCAAGTAATTAATTGTTTCATTTTGTTTCAGCCAATCTTGTTTTCAAGAGAGAATTTTGTTACTCTCTTCTTCTACAGCTTTCTTGTCAATCTTTAGACTCCAGAGTTATCTGGCGTTGCTCTGGGAATTAAGGTCTAATCAGCAAAATATTTGTAATTGGTAGATTTAATATTGATACATATTGCTAATAATTTTGCTTTTATTTCTTCTGGATATTTAAAAGAGAACTTCTGTATCAATGGAATTCAAGGTATATTATTCACATGTTGCACCTTAAGTTTTTCTTCCTAAGCTATTAACCAAACAACCATGCAGTTAGTGAGAGATTTGCTTCACCCCCCCCCCCTTGTTTCTTATATAAAAAAATATTAAAAGCATATTATCCTGTAAATTTCTTGAATATTGCTACGGTGAAACCATGTTCAATTATTAACTATTGTTTTCCCTGTATTAAAAAGGGTGTATTACCTTTTTACAATTCTATGTTTTCTAAGGATGAAAACAAACTAGAAAACGTCTTTTGATTTATATATTATGGATAAAGAATAGTATGGTATCTTAAGTTTCTTATTCTTTTAAGCTTTATTCATTCTTAAATATCAGTTATATTTCGTCCCAATACCCGTTTTTTCCTTTGACCTTTTTGTACTGCTTTGAAAGTCTCTCTCTATCTCTCTCTCTCTCTCTCTCTCTCTCTCTCTCTCTCTCTCTCTCTCTCTCTCTCTCTCTCTCTCTCTCTCTCTCTCTCTCTCTCTCTCTCTCTCTCTACTTTGAAGTGAGAAATAAGTAAGAGAGAGGATGGATATTGAAACTTGATCGATTAAATGTAATGAAATATAGGTAATTGAAGATCCGTTGAACTAGAAGATTATGAAATATCAGTTGGGGAGATTAAAGGTCATAGGACTTAAGTTACTGGAAGATTACATATAAAATTAAATATGTCTTCATAGGGGCGTAGTGCCATCAGTGTACCTCAAGTGGTGCATTGTAGGCATTGCTCAATGGATTTTGCAACGTTCCTTCTGACCCAACCTACACTCACACGTTCCTCCTGACCCTACCTGCATTTGCACTTTTCTTCTTATCCTACCTGCACATGCATGTTCCTCTTAGCCCTTACCTGCACTTGCCGTTCCTTCTGTCCCTACATGCGATTGCACGTTTCTTTTGACACCCACCTGCTCTTACACGCCCCTTCTGACCCTACCTACACTTGTACGGTCCTTCTGACCCTACTTACACTTGTACGGTTTTTCTGACCCTACTTACACTTGTACGGTCCTTCTGACCCTACCTACACTTGTATGGTCCTTCTGACCCTATCTAAACTTGCAAGTTCCTTTTGACCCTAAGAGCACTACCCAGTTCCTTCTGACCTTACCTGCCCTTCCACATTCCTTACTACCCTACCTGCACTTGCACGTTCCTTCTGACCCTACCTGTACTTACACAATCCCTCTGACCCTACCTGCACACGCACGTTCCTTCTGACCTTACCTCTATTTACATTTTCCTTCTAACCATACCTACGCTTACACATTCCTTCTGCCCTGGCCTGCACTTATACATTCCTTCTGACCTTATCTGTACTTATACGTTCCCTCTGACCTTACCTGTACTTGTTTGTTCCTTCTGACATTACCTGCACTTGCACGCTCCTTCTGACCCTATCTGCACTTACACATTCCCTCTGACCTTACCTGCACCAGCACATTCCTTCTGACCCTATCTAAACTTACACTTTCCGTCTGTCCTTACCTGCACTTACATGTTACTTCCTACCTTACCTGCACTTACACGTTCCTTCTGACCTTACCTGCACTTTCACATTTCTTTTGACCCTCCTACATGTACACGTTCCTTGTGACCTTACTTGCTATTACATGTTTCTTTTGACCCTACCTGTACTTGTTCCTTCTAACCCTCCTGCACTTTCACGTTCCTTCTACTTTAACTCCATTCCCGGTTCCTTTCTTCCATTTTCTGTTCAATCTCTCATCTCTCAATACAGTGTAACTGCAGGGTTATTTCCAAGTTGCAGTTAGGCACGGACATGGTCCCTCAGGCCACAGGGATGAATTTTATTGGTAAAAATACTAAAGCCAATCCTAATGTAATACGAACTAAGGATGGTTAGCATTGTAAAAGAATGTTGGTGAATGAAAGAATAAGCTACGGTATATCGGTGACTGGAAGTATAAAATATAGAATATGTTAGTATACGAATAATGAAGAACATGCCATAAAGTGAAGTAGAGTTCATCTTATCTGTGAATGAAAATGTGTTCGTAGTAAAGATTAATTATATTAAAGGTTATAAGTTCAGGTTGATATAGATTTAATGGAAACTGTTATTTTTGATAAAGTGTTAGTAATATTTTGGTAAATAGAATTAAGCTATGAAAGGTAGTAAAGTTAATTCTTAAAACTTTGATAGTTTGTTTATGAATCAGCATCTGTAGACCTCTTGCATGATATAAATGAATCTAATTGGGGTTATCTTTGACTGATAGAAAGAATCTCTTTGTTAATAATTGGAGTTTTATAAGATAACCTTAGTAAACAGCTGATTACTGAAGAAAAAAACCTTAGGCAGTGAAATACATAGATACATATTTAAATTTCTTGGACCAGTAAAACCGTTGTGTAAAGTGTTTCTGTTTAGCTAAAGGGAGGGAGGAAAATTTTGAATCATTTGCTTGTGTAGATGAAAGTGAATTTGTGGTTATAAAATAGATAGGATATAAACAAGATGTATTTTAATGGTCACGCCAATTTAAGGAAACTCACTTCAATTTCCAGATACTCCATTCAATCTAGTAGTCTCTCTCTCTCTCTCTCTCTCTCTCTCTCTCTCTCTCTCTCTCTCTCTCTCTCTCTCTCTCTCTCTCTCTCTCTCTCTCTCTCTCTCTGCTACATAAATATACCTTGAATATTGACATTCTAATTGATAAAAGTAATGGAAGATTTTATAGAGATTTTCCAATAGGGTTTAATTATGAAGACGTTCTCTTTTATTTTAACTTGATGCTCTCCTCCAATTTCAGATCTCCCACTCCCCATCCTTAACCTTCCTTATCCCAAAATTGGAAATGTTATAAAAAAAAAGCAAATACTCTCGCCTCATATGGCTGATGAGTCTCCCAGTGGCCCCCTCCTCTTTGAGTGTTAGCATTTGCCAATGTATTCCTCACCAGAAAAAGGGCTAAAGGGTCCATGAAGTAGATCCTGATCTTAACTAGAGTAATTACTTGTTCTGTTAGACTGTTATTTTATTCCCCATATACAGAGCTTGTTCATTCTTTTACTGATGTCTGAGAGCTGTAGTTTAATGTGTTTACTTGAATATATTGTATGTGTCAAAGTTCGACAGCCTGTATTGGTAAACATTTTGGATTTTAGTCTGCTTATTTATCCAGCTGTCTTGTCAATGTAGGTTTTATTCTGACAGGTAAAGTCTTGAAATCTTGTCTCGTGTTATGCCATTGTTAATTTGCTCAAAATCCTCACATTCTTTTAAGTTTTCATTAATTGTTTAAATTTTAAATTTTGGGATAATAAGTCTTATTCAAATCAAATATTTCAGAATGTTTAAGGAGCTTGCATTGTAGGAGGCGATAATGTCAAATGTACAGGTTTTGATATTATTATTTTTATTTCTAGTAAAATTGTATACACTTGTGTCAATGAAAAAAATATCAAATATGTTATGAACTGTGTGATGTATGTAGTGAAAATTCTATCTAATGTAAAAGGATTGTGATTCAATGTACTTCAGACATGTTTATGCTCTTTTCGAAGTTAATGTGTAATCAGTGGTAATTTCCAAATTTTTCATAAACTTCAAGTTAAAGTATAATCAGAATGTGAAAGATTAATGATAAGGAATTAACGTAAGTGTTTCAATGAATTTGGTAAGAGGGTCATTTTGAAGTCTTGCATTTCAGAGCTTTCTATTATGGCGAGATACCTGGGCTCTCTGAAAAGGTGCACAGCTCGGTTCATAAATTCCATTTTGTTTCTTGTCTTGTGTCGTTTGTGCCCATGACATAAAGGAGGGATAAATAACACTTTAATCATCTTTACATGAATTGTGTAATAAGTTCTTGAATAAGTTGTCGTTGATGCAAAATCTGTCCAGATGTGTGCGTGTGTGTGTTTGCGTTGCTTAAGGGGTAGGAAAACTAATTTGGTATGAAGAATAGCTTTATAAAATTTTTATAAGGTATTTTGTCAGGTTTTGTGTTTTGAGTGCAAGGTTTCCAGGATTTTTTCCATACATTAGTCAAAGTATGAAAGTTCCATTTCCATAAAATTGTTTTGTTCGCTTATCCAAACCTGTTTTTTAAATATGCATTGATTGCTGAGTAGCTTTTTGGTTAATGCAATATCGATGTGCAGAAATATTCATGCCTTTAAACGCTATCCTTTCTTGAGGAAAATTCATAACTTTGTAAGAGAGGTATTAGGTATTTTACACATGCAAAGTTCACAATAATTGAAATATTGTACTC